>NW_006408624.1:3219654-3242856 GCF_000296735.1 Chrysochloris asiatica | reverse complement strand
GATGCGTTCTGCTCCCGTAAAGATTTACAGCCTCGGAAACCCTGTACAGGGTCACTATGAGTCAGAACCGAATCCATGCACATAACCAATCAACCAACAACCGTCATTCTTGTGAATTCTATTACAGTTAGTTCCATTACCTTTTCTTCCTCAGAATTGTTTTCTGGCTCTGCAACTTGATCTCATTTGTTTGAGCCATTCTCATGTGAGCTAAAATTATCTGCTGTCTCCGGGGCATGTTGGGTTGTCATATTTGTAAAAACAAACAGTGTAATTGTTGGACCCAGAGTAATCTCTGGGGGGACTCCTGAAATTCAAGGAGCATACAAGGTAGTTGTGAAAGGGACTTGACAGCAGAGTTCCTGTCCCTAGATGGAGTACTTATTGGTCTTGGTGTTATCTATGTTCAGGGCAATCAATCCAGTAGTTTGTGTGTGTGTGCGGGGGCGGGGGGGTGACTGGTAAAATGCGGGTCTGGTAGCTCTGCAGGTTTTGTAGGTCTGGAGCCAAGCCCACCTGAGTCTAGGCACTTCCTCCACCTCATGTTGGCATGGTTGCCAACCTGCTTCTCTGAACTCCTGGAGAATAGGGTCTATACTGTGGTGGATGATGGTGAGAGATGGCCACACTTCTGGTCACCAGGGGAATGTAGGGGAGAAGAAGAAATCACAACTTCTCTGTCGCCTATGCCAATCTGTTCTGCCAGGCCTCCTTCTGTTGCCATAGCTGCTCACAAAATGGTCAGATCATGTCTGGTCAGCTGTTCACCATTCTCCTTCTCTCACCATCCCTGCTTGGCCTCTCCTCTCAGCAAGCACTCCATCCACCTCTCTAACCTTTCTTCTGAAGTTCAGGGTGCCAGAAGTTTCATCTGTGTCTGATTTATTTTGCGTTTTGTATTTTTCTTGTAGAGGGTCAGTGTAGTACATCTGCCTGGTCTGCCATCCTGCCAGAAGTCTCTGCTCATGAGTTTTAAAGCCCCAGTCACTACTTACTATAACTTACTTACTATATTACTTATTATAACACTCTTTTTGTAGATTCTGACCAATTGACCTTGGTGTTTCCTAAGATTATGGTCTTGTGCTCCCAGACTCAGAAAAATTGAAGATTTTAACCAACTTCTGCAGTCTGAAATTTACCAAACATGCAATCATGATGCATTAGTAATTACTGGTGGTTGGAATGAGAAAGTTGTGTTAGAAATGAATCCCAATGTCAAACAAAAAGACATTCGGTGGGACTAAATTACCTCAGCATGGAAAAATTTACTTCTGTAGAAGGGTGCATGCATGTAGCTGTCCAGGAACGGGCCAGTGAGCACAATGAGCAGGCAGCCCACTCACGTTTTTATCCCTGATGCAAGTCTTAAAAGGCTGTGTCTCACCCCATTGGCTTTAGGCTTTGACCGCAGTCTTTTCCCTTACCTGGTTGGTTGGCTAATTCACATTTCTAAGGTGAGCATTCTTATTACTTACTTCAGCAAGTAGTAAAAAGCAAAAAAAAAAAAAAAAAAGGAAGGTCATATAGTCCCTACTCCAAAAAGTAGTAAAAAGTAAAAGAAAGATCATAAAGTCCCTACTCACTTCAGGAAGAAAAAAAGAAAGGTCACCCAAATACAATCAACAGGATTGTAATAATTTTGAAGAAAAGACACTCATTCCCACAGATGGAAACAAGAAGGACCAGTAGTTGGAAACTATGGCTTTAGCAATAGAAATGATGCTGGAGACAGTATGACAGAATTTTGTAAGACCAATGACTAAGTCATTGCAAATACCTTTTTTCAAAAACATAAACAGTGACTATACATGTGGACTTTGTCAGATGAAATACACAGGAATCAAAATGACAACATCTGTGGAAAGAGACTATGAAGAAGCTCAATATCATCACTCAAAACAAGGCCAGGGACTGACTGGAACAGACCATCAATTGCACATATATAAATTCAAGTTGAAGCTAAAGAAATTAAAACAAGTTCAAAAGAGCTAAAGTATGACCTTAAGTATATTCCACCTGAATTTAGAGACCATCTCAAGAATATGTGTGATGTAGTGAATGCTAATGATTGAAGATCAGATGAATTGTGTGGAATGATATCAAGGACATCATATATAACTAAAGCAAAAGGTCATTAAAAATACAGAAAAGAAAAAGACCAAAACGGATATAGGAGTTTCTGAAATTTGGTCTTGAATACAGAGTAGCTAAAGTGAATAGAAGAATTAAAGATGTAAAGGAGTCTCATATACATGTGAAATCTGGAGAGTTGATGCATTTGAATTATGTTGCTGAAGAAGAATAGGGAATACACTGTAGACTGCCAGAAGCAAAAAGCAAACCTATTTGGAAGAGTTACAGCCAGAATGCTCCTGGCAAGCATGGTGAGACTTCATCTCACTTACTTTGGACATGTTATCAGGCCAGATCAGTCCCTGGAGAAGTACTTCATGTGGAAGACCCTCAATAAGATGCATTGACAGAGCGAGTGCAACAATGGGCTGAAACACAGCGTTGATGGTGAGGATGGTACATTTTGTATATGAGGAGCCGACACGATGGCACCTAAGGACAACATATAATACTGATGCCACACTTATCTATACTACAGTCTCTGATTTTTCAGAGCATGGACTTAGTACCACTGTTACACACATTTCTTCTAGTCAGCTGTATGAAGTTGGGTCAAATTATCAATGTTTTTTGACTTTTTCTATACCAATGTAGTTATTTAGTAAAGACTGATCGCTATTTTAAAGCGATCCTTTTTAAGTTTGTCAACTATACCAACGGACACATGTAGTTTCAAAACATACCTATGAACATTTGTCAGAAAGCTACCTACCTAGTGTTTCTCTAGCAGCAGCGACCCAAGCCTTCCAGAAGACAAACTGTACTTCCAGGGTTGCATGGAGTCTGGGGACACAGAGCTGGGAGGAGATTGGATTGGGGAATGCATTATAGCAAGAATGGATTAGATTTCATTCTTGAGATGTTGGAGAACACAAATCATGTAAATAGAAATTACAAAAAGACAAGTTTTAAGCAGTTAGACTGTATCGCTTTAAAGTGGTGAATAAGGAGCAGGTCCTCAAAAGGATTCTAAAGCCTCACATCTCACCACCAGGGTTCCTTTGAGTCCAGAGGTGGAAAAGAAACAATGCTTATGCAGGACAGGCAGAGGGTTGGCATCTGAGGAGAGACTCATCCTACCACAGGGGGTGGCTGCCACTGAGCAGCCCCTAAAGGAACAGCAGCCTGAGTGGTCTGATTTCATATTTCCAGAGCAGACATCTGGACTTCTATGTGTGACACCTGAGCTTTCACATGTTGACAACTAACAAAAATATGTTAAACACTAAATAAAAGTTATTCTCAGACTGAAATTGGCCTACCAATTTAAGAGCTCTGATTTGTACTGTGGGACAACGCACTGGACCGCAAGGTCAGTTTGAACCACAAGGTTGGCGGTTCAAACTTACCAGCCACTCCTTGGAAACCCTATACAGGGTTGCTATGAGGCCTACTCAAGGAAACTTAGCAGTAACAACAACTTCAATCATAGATGAAAGGGAAGTGATATACCTGCAGTTAGGATAGTTCAAAGCTGGTTTTCAAAATCTTCTTTGGCCAGTGTTTTCTTGCATGTCATAGCTAGGCTGTGGATCCACTTCTGGGCTTGTGAAGATCCTCCCAGTTCATTTCAGTGTTTTCTTGATCTGTTTTAAAATGATTCTCCCTGTTAGTAGTTTGTAAGATGATGCAGGACCAGGTAACATTTTGCTCTGTTGTACATGAGAAAAGCCTGCCTTCCTGCCTCCTTCTTTTTCTATATCACCCAATGTCTTTAAAGAAGAGAACACTGCGAGGGGAAAGTAGGGAACGTCTTTAAGATCTGAGCTCCAATCAAGTGCCTAGCATTCTCTCTCCATATTATTATCGCATTTAATGCCCTAACGGCTCTGTGAGGAACTATTATTATCTTCTTTTACTGATATAGTGGAAAGACAGAAATTTAGATGCATTAAGAAACTTGGCCAGAGTGTCATGCAATCAAGGTTTGAACTACGGACTTTGTGATTCTAAAGCCTGCCATATTTCATACTGGCTCCCTTTATCTAAGTCTGAACAGTTGTAATGATGACCACAAAATACAGTTTGGAGAAAGCTTTTTTTAATTTTTATTGCAGTTATTAGTGAAAGTAACATTTCAAACTCAAACTAAGCAAGACTAAAACCATTCTTTTTTTTTTAAATATAAAGGATTAAAAACAATACAACAAAGAATCCTTCCAGTATGCAGAATAGCAGAAAACAAAGAAGAGTGGTTCTACCACAGGGCATTTCAGTGACAGTCTTGGCTCAGAGAGAATTCCCGCAATTTCTTTAACATAAGTCATTGAACTGCTTAAAAACCAGCTTCTTTAAATTTCTTAATTTCAACCACAAATTTGTTTTGTAATGATTTTTTTTTTTTTTTTTGGGAAACATAATTTAAGTGGAAGTGGAAAATTTACTACCAAATTTTAAATACTTAAAGTAAGCACTTTTGTTTAAAAACTTTATTTAAAAGCCTTCTCCTCATAATTACACTTATTCTTCAAGAAGTTAAAATGGCAACCAAACCCAAAGCCTGGCCCCTAAGTACACAGTGATAGGATTCAGTATTTGGTGTTTCTAATTCTGGATACAATAGTTACATATCTGTCATAGACTGTCCATGCCTTACCACCCTATATAAAGTGCCAATTTCCTCTTAATAAATGTGGCAGTCTAATTAAGTCTCATTCCAGATCTCATTTGGTTCTATAGTATATACAGAGTTGGACTCACTCCATTACTTTAACGGATGCTGTGTAATCAAATATTACCAAAAAAAGGAGGCTGACACAATAAACATTTGGAAATTCAGCAGTCTTTATACTACTACAGTAAATTGATCTTACTTATGACAAGACAACAAAAATATAAGCCCAGGCCAGGCATAAGTAAGTGAGATGAGGATAGGGAAGATGAAGAAGCAGGTTTCAGAGTCTCATGACATCATTTTACCATGCTGAAACTTGGGACGAGTAGAAATATTTGGCAAGATAGTTAGTGTGGTAAAGGAAGAATGGATAAAGAGGTTACTCTGCTTTTATTTAATAATTGTTTCAAAACATAGTTATCAACCTCTCAAAATAGTAGTTCACATCTGCAATACAAATAGGCACACACGGTCAAGATGGTTTGAATGGCAAATTGAAAAGGCTGCCCATCTGTAGGACAGTGTGCAGGTTTCCCTATCGGGCCCACATACCCTACATGTACTCTTTAGAAAAGCCCCCTTAAAAAGAGCATGATTTCCTCCTCCACTACTAAGGGTTAAAAAAACAAAAGTAGCAATCATCTAAAGTGAGATGCATTAGCAACACTTCTGGGGTACGCATCTGAGTGTGTATTGTGTGTCATATAAATGGTCTTGAGAATGAGTTTTAGTCCATTGGAATGGTCAGGTTACAATTTTAGTCATTCAAGCAGTAAAGAAACAACACCCTTTCCCCCATAACTTACATAATACGCATAGTGTTATACATATAAAATACATACAAAGACACACGCATACACAGACCTCACTGCTTCCCACAGCCTGTGTGTTATGGAGTATCCTTTGCAGAGATTCATACACTAGCCCCCAAGAATGGCCTTTATTCATAAGATACAGTAATACTTTTATGGATCCGTAACTGAAGAGAAACATTAAAGGTATACATTATAGCAAAAATTATTGAAAAGTATTCCTGATATATCAAAGATAATGCTCCTTAGTGATCTCAAAAGAGCAAGGTGGCATTTTTGTTCATTTTCTTATCATGAATCTCCCCAATTTTTCATCTGAAGTACTTGTAATTCTCATGAGCCTATAAAACATACCATCTAGGTTAGCAATGAGTTGGTAAAGCCCAGCTGCCTACAACCCAGGGAAGGTCAACACTAACAGAAATAAAATAATAAATGTTGCTACAACCATACCCTGTGTACTCAAAATCTATCCTTTTTTCTTTAAAAAAAATTCTTGTCAGTTGCAATAAGGAACTGCCTGTATTGGTGGTGTGCCCTTTGCTATTTTCTTGAAACGGGAAGCTTACTGGGTGGGGTGAGGAGGAGAAAGAGTAAAGCTATTGAAATGGAAGGTTCTGGACATGATCCATAAAGATAACTGGGTCAGACACCAAGAACTCCCACTGATAATCACCGGCAGGAGTTCAGAACTGAATTAAGATGAAGAAAAAATTGTTCACTATATTCACACATACATGATGACTTGAGTTTTAAAAGTAAAATGACAATGCAAAGTGACAATGAGTGAAATAAGTATTCTTTCTTCAGACCTAAGTCCCTATTTAAAAAAATAAAAATAAAAACACCTGCAAAGAAGCATGGGGATAACTAATTGGCTGCGCAATAGCTTCTGATCAAAGATGTAGTAAAATGCCTACAGGCAAAAGGCCAATGAAGTAGTTTTTATGTATCGAATGGTTTCACCACATTAATCTAACTCAGAATACAACTGCAACTGTCCTGTTGTTGTGGTTAAGTGCTGTCTACTTGGTTCAGACTCATAATGATCCTGTATAGGGTTTCCAAGGAGTGGCTGGTGGGTTTGGACTGCCAGCCAGTGGTTAGTAGTCCAGTGCTTATTTTACAGCTCCACGCCAGGAGCCCGAAGGTGTCATAGCACCACTAAAATGAGTTCAGTTTTGAAAAGTTATACTTTTTTGCCAAGGATGCTCACAGAAAAATCCAGTCTGTGTGCTGGGTAGCTAGCAATGGAGAAACTGAACAGGATATCAAACAATGACAAGGCCTGTGTTTCTTATGCTTGTTTCATAAAATGATCCATGGAGATTAAAGACACTGTCACAGAGCCAAACTGGGAAGGTGCCCTTCCGACAACATATTTTTGTCACCTTGCATTTCTCAATAGATTTTCTTTTTGGCAAACTCAAGCACTTTCATAAACATCATCTTAGTTTTACAACAACCTTGTGAGGTAGGTGAGGGCAGGCAGGTATTACCACTATCATTTTACCAGGGCAAACAGGCACACAGAGATGAAGGAAATTGCCTAAAGACACAAAGAAAATCAAAGGTAGACCTATGACTCTATAAATTCAAAGTCTCTGGTTCATGTTTTAAAGCCCTTTCTACTCTTTAAGGAAACAAATTCTTAATAATCTTGTTTTCCCCTTTGTGACCCTTTAAAAAGTTCCTGCATTTGAAAATAAAACAGCCCAGACTTGACCAGCAAATAGGTTGAATTTTAAAAGCAAACTGATGTCGAATTTTGCAGACACCAAGTAGGTAGATGTGGAGAAATTAATCTATGTAACTAATGTCAGAATAAATTAATGTGCAAGTTAAAGGGAAAGAATAGCTAAATATTAATTCAATATAGCTTTAATAAATTTAAGAAGTCATGTGTCAGAATAAAAGTACAAACATTTTAATCTGAGTCTGATTCACTAAAAGCAGAAGATGTATACATATTAACTTCCCTTAAGAATCTGGGAATCTGGGTGGCAGAAGGTTGAAACATTAGTTTCAAGAATAATTTTCTCTTAGCCTCTACTATAGCATATCATATTCCAGATATATATTCTGTACCATTATCAATCTAGAGCAAAAAAGGTTCTATAGCTAGAAGCAATACCTACATCATTAACATTTTCATTCTTAATTCTCACTTCACCTAGTTAGGATTTGTTGCCATCTATAGTAATGGAGTTCTAGTGTGGTGCTGTGAGTTAATGTATTGCACTGCAAGGTTGTTTGAATTTCAAGGTCAGTGGTTCAAGCTCACCAGCCGCTCCTTGGAAACCCTATACAGCAGGGTCACTATGAGTTGGAACCGATGACACTTAACAACAACAACATATTAACTGGAATCCTGGTGTGGTGCCATAGGATAAGCACTCGACCTCAAGGTCGGTTTGTACCGCAAAGTCAGTGGTTCAAACTCACCAGCCTCTCCTAGCGAACCCTATATACTGAATGACTGTGAGTCAGAACCAACTTAATGGCACTTAACAACAATATATGAACTGAAGTTATATTTTAATGATTCTCATATCTCTTTGCTTTTACTCCCCTCCTTTTTTTTAACAGCATGTGTGTGAGTATGTATGTAGGGGGTAGAAAGAGAAGAATAATTACACAATTCATAAATGACATATAAAACAGACAAAAAAAAATCAGAATGCTGGCACTTAAGTGAATCAAATATGAAAGAAAACAAAACTTTAAAAGTCAAACATGAGAAATGTGCTAAAATTTCCCCTCAATGTGATCCTCCTTCTTCAAGTATTTGAAAGACACTATTATTTACTTGTAGTAGCATTCTACCTATACTGCTCCTAATTAATTTTTTTCTTTCATTTTGTACCCTGGGCTAAGAAATGATAACTTTTCAAGAATCTAGTAGGGAATCTATGGGAAGGTTTTGGTTAGTCTTCACAGTCCCTGCAACAGAATTAGAGAAAGGGCACATGCATATTCGCAGGGGGATTATCAATAATGTGAGATGATTCCCTTTCTTGGCAGCGGAGAGATGTTACTGCTGCTGCAGCTGCTGTTAAGTGACATTGAGTGGGGTATGACACACAGTGACCTTGTTTAGGTTTCCAAGGAACAGCTGGTGAGTTTGAACCGACAACCTAGTGGTTAGCAGTCCAGTGCTTATCATACAGCTCCACCTATACTGAATTATCATTGGAGACCTAATGATTTTCCTGCTCAGTCTGTTGCTGTTATTCCTGATCAGTCCTTTGTTAGCCCCTGGGACCAAATTTAATCTATTAACTGGCTCCATAGGGTAAGCACCGACCTTGCAGTTCAAACTCACTTTACGCTCCAGTGCTCATCCTGTAGCACCACACCAGGACTCCAAGGTTGGCAGTTCAAACTCACCAACTGCTCCTTGGAAACCCTATACAGGGTCACTGTGAGTTGGAACTGACTCAAAGGCATTTAACAAAAACAATAGGATAAGCACTGGACGGCGAGCCACAAGATTGGTGGTTTGAGTCCATCAGGAGCTTTCTGCTCCTGCAAAAGATTTAAAGGCTTGGCAAACCTATCCATACAGGGTCACTATGAGTCAAAACTGACTTCATGGCACTTCACAACAACAAGCAACGCCAGGAAAAATCTTCCTTTAATAACAGTCTCCCAGTGTTCCCCTAAATCCTTCACTAAAAATTTTACTTTCCAGAAGTCCCTGTTTCAATGTACATGGGAAAGCTGGAAGTTAGGTTGTTGCAATGCCATGGTTCCTATTCAAGGATACAGTTCCTTATCATACATCAGAGGTAACTTCCAAGACTTTATAATTGAATGAGAATAGATGCAGCTTTATCTCTGTTGTGTCAGATAACACCACAAAATAAATTTATTTCACACAGGCATTCTTCTTTTGTCTCTTCTGTAAATTCCTACAGACAGCCACTTTTCCTGTGTGGCTATTAGAACTCAATCAATAGTACACAATTGTAAGGTTTCTGTTTAAGGATTCTAGCAAGGAAACTTAGCCTCTTTTCCTTCGATTACTTATGGTCACAATTCCACTAGCACATTTCTTCATAAAGACTCCTGTTTCTACAGGTTATATAAGAAACACTCACATTTACATTTTTGCAGAATGAACCTTTCTTTGGTTCTAAAAATGAGTAAAGAACCAAATTAAGGAATTCCCCTCACTCCCCTCCAACTAAAAGCCACAAAGTAAAGATGAAAAGTTTTAAGCACTAAACACCAGAATAATCTCAGTCTCTATCTAGTCTCCGGCACAGCCTCTTAAGCTTAAAACCTGAAATTTTAGTTTTGGAAAGAATCAAAACAAAACATACAAAATCCTTATGACCAACACTCCCAACTGTTTTCTATTCATAATACTGGTCTTGATAGTTCTCTTTTATGATACACTATTACTGAACAAGTATTTCTTTCTTCAGAAGTGGACTATAAACATGCATCAGGCATGTCACCATAGTAATAGACCACTGATGCCAACTATCTGGATTTGTGCAGCCAAGCAGTCAAACAGGAAAAAGCTCTATGGGTCAGGTTCCTACAAACGTTCAGAGAAACGATGAAAACAGGACTGTTTCTACTCGAGGCAGCCTTAAAAAATGTTGGTGTATGGAATTATATGCCCATCAAACTACCATAGCATTATATGTACTCAAAACATAAATAAGTAATTTCAAAAATAATTTAAAAAGGGAAAATACTGGCAACAAAAGTTTATGACTATTTGAAATATTTTAATTTAGTAGTAACAGATTCCTATAATCAGAGTACCAATCTTTAATTAGTACTTAATGTGGGGGTAAAGAAACAGTTTACAATATTATGATGAAAACCAATAAAACTGGCAAAAATGCAGAAAAATGATATGATTAATGTCTTTATGAAATCACATGCTGGTTAAAATAGAAAACTTTACATAATATAAAAATAAGATTTTCCCATATATAATTTCTTGAGATCTTTCCATTTTCTCCCTCTCAGTGGAAAGACTGTATATAATACAGTAAGATGTCATACACTGAGCCCCGATAATTTAGAATTTAAGAGTTAGAAAATGGGATAAAGTTTATCTTTATATATAATATATATGTGTGTGTATATACACATACACACATATGTATATATGTATATATTTTTTTAAACAGAAAATTGGCTTACTAAGCAAATTCATAGTATAAACATACAATGAAAAATATTTTACCTGCTTAGGAGGATATGCATTTTTCAAGCATCCTTCATAAGAAAATATGCAAATACAGATAAATCTTGATCTATTCAGTAAGAAGCTGGGATAACTGTATTAAAATTAATATTCTACAATTATGTGTTTCACTGTCTTTCAATAAGCTACATCCATAAGTTATTACTACTTAAATTTTACTTAACTGAATACATAGTAATTAGTCTTGATCCCTGCCTCTTCCTAGACACTTAGACTGTTTCTTCACTGATTCTCAGGGCACATTAACTTTCAAAGGTTTCTAGGAAAAAGGTCAGGGTAGCAACTCTGCCACATTACACAGAGAAACCTGTGAGAGCGGAAACTTGGCAAAACTGCCTTGTTTTCTCATCTTTGACAGGGTGCAGTCTTAATTAGTGGACAATATTTGAGCCTCCTTTCTCTGACAGGCTTCTGCCTTTCAGAACCTCTGAAAGGTTCTAGCTTTCCTAGGTTTTAATTTATAATTATGAGGGAAGTTATCTCATTTCAAAGTCACTTATGAGCAACTTCTAGATCATTTTCTATTTGCTTTCAAGGTACATAAAAATGGAACATGATCCTAATGTTGAATGTTATAATTAAGCAATTTCAATGTAGATAAAATTGAAAAGAAGTGTAGCAATTTATTTGACAAGATTCCCAAAGACAATAGATCAGGAAATAAATCCAATCTGCTAGTGCTAGTTTGCTACTTCAGAAAATAAATTCACTCCCCCTACACATTTAGAAATCTGTTTAAGACTGTCTTCTTTTTAATACCCACTATAAAAACAACATTACATATTCTAAGTTAGAAAGTTAATGGTTTATTGGTAAAAATCCAAACTCAAGAGTCTATGGAATTAATAGTTTGATTGGTATATTATCATTCCATCTTAATCTTTGCTAATATTACAAAAAAAAAGGGAAAAAGAAATGTTTATAAAAATAAAATACCCTAAAAACAATAACTGAAGCAAAATATAGATGCTGCACACAAATTGCCAATAAATATAAACATCACAATAGAAAAATTAATTGTAAAAAAATAAACTCATAATTGCTATGAAAATATTAAAAATTAAAAAGTTTAATGTGCATATATATTTGCAAACAGACACAGTACACTCCAAACAATCCATTTAATTTTACTATCATATTACATATGCAGCATACAACGTGATTGAGGTCTGGTGTTTCCTTTTTTTGTTGTTTTTTTTGTATGTTTTCAGTTTACTCTTTTCTGGAGGTATGCTCACCAAATTCACAAGCAAGAACTGGCTAGGTGATCATGTACTGTTTCATAGTCCAGGGGGGCTATTGCTGTCTGGTAGACCACTAACTTCGCAAGAAGCACGAATGGTTTTGTTATTATTATCCTTCCTTTTCCTATTTCCATCAAAGCCTACTTTTGCATGTTTTAACGAACTGATGCCACTCTTTTAAATGCATTGCCATGGTTTTTAATATCATCCTAGAAAAAGAGAGGAAACTATAATTACTTCTTGGTACCTAAAAGAAAAAATTTTCCTAAGGATATAATCATTTTGCTTTTTTTCTTAAACTGACCTCATGACTTGGCTCTCTCTTTATAAGCAGCCTTTCCTCATCAAGATGAATCAGAAAAGGTTACAAAGTTACAGATAGTTATTACAAATGGGTCAGCCTATGACATATGATTCCTGGCAAGCTATCTTTCCCTTAAGGTACTTGCTGTTATACCAACATAATTGTTAAAAGTTTAAGCAGCTTTGCGGTTTCATGTGCTCTAGAGATTAATTCCAATGCATCTGAGAACAGAAAGGTTAATTCTGCTAACAAATTTGTTTTCAACGTACATAATAAATTTGGTGAGCATTTACCAGGATACTTTACTAAAAACTTTCATTGGTTCCCTTGGACCCGATTCAGGACAACAGATAACATGATTTGTATGAAACTGTCACATTCTTGGGAGTTCTAAAATAATTTATCTTAAAAATTTTAGCCTCATGTTATTTGAAAAATAAAAATTTACAGCACCATCTTCTCAAAAGGCACTTTCTAAGAATCACTTTGCTTTTTAAAATGATTTAAAATTTTAATTTAGAGTTTACCTTGAATCTTTGCTTTACTGAGACCTTAACATAGTTACATTAGACTTTAGTAGGCTCAGACATTGGTTTCAAAAAGAAAGGGAGCCCAATGACCAGATAGGTATCTGCCAGGATCCTAATCTTGATACCATTTGTAACCTGACACTTAGACAGGATTTCTCATTGGCAAATTCTAACCCTCTGTATTAAGATGATCCTTCTTTCTTTAATTCAAGTTAAAATCTTTAATTCTCATACTTGAAAAGATTACTGAATTTAACCAGCAAGGTGAAAATCAAAGTGTGATCTCTGATGATACTGTTGTTAAATGCTGTCAAGTAGGTTCCAACTCATATTAACTTTGTTTCCAAGGATCAGTTAGTTGGTGGGTCTGAACTGCTGACCTTTTGGTTAGCAGTCCAGTGCTTATCCTATAGCACCATACCAGGACTCCCTATCTCTGACAGGTACATTAAAATAAACTTCAGCTATCAGTAGCATAGCCTTTATCATTACATCTTAGTTTAAAAACATATGTTGACCAATATGGGAAACTGTAAACTTAAAGGTACCATTTTTTTTTGTTTTGTTTTAAGCAGAAAAAAAGTCAAAGTAATTTTTTCCCTTTGTTACATATATAGATTTTTTTTTCCTTCCTGAGAGTCAGTTTAGCTTTCATTAGTTATATGTGATTTCTAACATCGCCATTGATTAAGAATGTCCTTAGTATAAAAAGACGTTTTTAAAAAATATTTTTTTTTTGAGAAAATTCTCACTCACATTTCTGTGCCGATTTTTACATCTCTATTCTTGGCTGATTTTCTGACTCTTGTAGAATCACAAAAGTCCTTTATCTGATTAAATAGCAGGGAAATAGGAAAATAAAGAGAGATTTCAGAGTCAAGGTTATACCACCATTCAAGAAGGCCTAACTTTGGGTTAAGTTTTACAACTACTATTACTGAAGTTTTAAGATATCTATGAATTCTTAAAAATAATGAAAATGATTCAAACTTCAAATGGATATAACAAAAGCCAAATAAAGCTGCCAGGCCAGTGATGTGTCTTTACAGCCTGGCTGATAAAACTCCTAAAAGATCATTTAAGTGGCAATTAGGGGAAATCTGTATTTTAAAGTATTCAGTATAAGAGGATGAGTTAAGCAAATATTTAACTGAGGTTTAATGATATGAAATAAAAATTATGAAGAGCTATCAGTTAAGTTTCTTGGCAAACATGATCAAGATTGAAATGGTAAGACTACAGATATTCTTACTGGGTCTGAATGACTAGCTTTCTTGAATTTCATAAAATTCACTGCCCATGGCAAAATCATGTTAGTTCTTGAAATGACTCACCATGTTCCTGGTCTGCAACTTATCTAATTAACTTTGATACATTACAGACACTCTGAGTTCCAATCCTTTCCTTTATCATGGAGATCCTCTGTCCGCTACTTCTACTGAATGGCAACTCAGCTTACATTCCCTTAAGTACATCTTGAGTTTATGATGACTTTAAATCTGTCATACTAAATGCCACTAGAGAATACACAGTAAATATTAGGCAATGGTGGGTCATCAGAGAATCTGACTTGGAAAACTAGAAGGCTGGGATCCCTATGTTAGAAGGTAAACGAATAGTTATGAAGTGTCTTCCAAAACAACTCCATACATTCCAACTAGAATCCCTCCTGAACTCTCTTCTACGAAGAGAAATAAATTAATAGGTTATCAAAGGAATGTCTCCATAGAAGAATATTTTTTTTTTGAGAAAAATTTAAAAAGGGAATGATTAATAAAAATAAAGGGCATCTCTACTTCTGTAAAAATATGCCAAAAATCAGTACTCAGAAGGATGAGCACTTTTTTCAAAAGTACCTTTTTTCAAAACTGCAAGTCAGAATCCACTTTTTGAAAATAAAACTATCCTTATATTAAATTGCAACTAAAATGGCAGCACCCTTGGTTAACTTTATATCTCATGTCCTTTGTCTTCTTTAGAAAACAAACACTCAAATGGGTCTAACACTGGCCTTGATTCCTGTTCACATCCTTATTGTTTAGTGCAGTAACTGTCAGACTCTCCTTAAATAAATATAGCAGCTACAAATTATAAACGTATGGTCCTCAATGCCAGCAACTTGATACAAATACAAATACACGGATCAGCACTTTACACAGATACATTTGCCATCAAGAATATACATTTATACTCTCAACCCTTCTTCACATGAAAATCAATGAAACCAGTTTGTTGTTGTGAGTGATATTTTAGCCAGTAATAAGACACATCATAGAAGTAGCAGGTGAAAATTTAGCATTCGTTATATAGCTGGTGAGCTTAAGCAGGAGCAGATAGGCTGCTATGAGCTTGAAGAACTTAAAAAAAAAAAAAAGGTATTTGCTACTTAGCCTTTTATTTTAAAATTCTAAGCACACGGCTTCTTGTAAATAAGTCTGATACACTAATTTCTTAGCAAGCATAACAGAAAACATGCTACCAATGCAAAGTTAACCAACTTAAACTAGCACTACTGGAATAGTGTGAGAGTACCCTAGAAAAGAAATCACTCAAAAGGTAAAGTTTTATATTTAAAATATATATATTTTTCCTCTTAAAAAGTCCTTCCAGATAGATGGAAATTAAGGGCTTCACTCTAGCACATGTGACTAGTTGACTGAATATTACGTAATGCAGTAAGCAGAGAAGGAGTATTTATAGTTTTTTCCTGGACCCTAAAGTTTCTCACAGGAATCTGTGCAACTCTCACTGAAGAGAACGTGGTTTCCTCAAACTGAGCAAGCATGTACCAAGACACTTTTACCACACAAAAAAACCCCAAAACTCATTGCTTTCTAGTTGATTCCAACACAATCGTGTCCCTATAGGACAAAGTAAAACCTTCTCATGGGGTTTCCAAGGCTGTATTCTTTATAGAAGCAAACTGCCAATCTGCGGAAGCACAAAGGTTTGGTGGGTTTGAAATGCTGGCCTTTTGGTTAGTAGTCCAGTGCTTAACCACAGTGCCACCAGGGCTCTTTTAACCATCTAGGATATACCATTTCCTTCTCTTGCTCATTATCCTGACTACATTTAGTCAAATTTCAATGTAATACAAAACAAAAAAATGTTTTACAGCATTTTTTTTTTTTCTTTTGGAAGGGAAAGCCAAGGGCTAGGAGAAAACATGTGTATACTATACAAATATTATCTTATGTAAAGTGCTTTGAAACAGTGTTGTAAACTGCATTTCAGACACTTCAATATAATAAACATATAAAATACAGTACTTTCAGTTTTCTGGCAAAGGGACAAAAGATTTCATGTCTGCTGGAGGACATGGCTCAGATTTTAGGCTCAAAATACAGTAAATTGGCAATAGTAGTGGATTACGGGTTAAGACAGAAACTAAGCTAAATCCATTAGTTTTCATGCAAGATGGATTAGGAAAGGCTAACAACAATGCCCAATGGAAACAATCTGTCGTACGTATACTTTGAACCAGTGCAAAAAAAAAAAAAAGTCAAAATGTAATTTTCATGAGTTACAAAGTGCAAAGCTTCCCTGAATCCAATATTATTACTGATAAACTCAGTTTTGACAGTTTATAGTATTTTTTATATCCTAGAGTGGAATCAATAAAAGTTTTGCAAAACTCATTTCCACATTTCAGTGATTTAACTCATTCAATAATCAAAATCCTCATTTCCTTTTGTCACCAACAACCTAATCTTAAAAGGAAAGTTACACTAGAGATAAATGAATAAAACATGTTTTAAACACATTATCTTGCATTTTCTTGATTAATTTTAGTTAAGAAAAATGGGCACTTGGCCAGTGAGATTCTTCAATAAACAAACATGATCTATTTTCAAAGTATTTAAATGTCTTCTAGATCTGAAGCTGCTTATTGTCATTTCTTAAATCAAAGTCCTATTTAATTTGTAAGTCAAGGTCACACTCATTTAGGCAATTTCACTTCCCTTAATTTTCATTATGATTTTAAGTGACATGCTTTAAATTTGAAAATGATGAAACTTTCCTTCTGAAATTAAGGCTATATTACTTTTGCCCTTTTAAAGTTATGGAGGCATCTGTTCCTCCCACATCCATGGTAAAGATGCCAAACAGACACAGCTTTCCTTAAAAACTGCTTATTGCACTAAACGATAGCAAAAACAAATAGTTCTTAAAATAAACATGATAATATTTCTATAAAATGTTGCCAATATGTTCTATAATTATTAAAGCACTATTCTAATAAATATAAAAGAAAAGGAAGCTACATTTCAAAACACATACATATATGTTTATATATATACACACATATATATAAAAATATATATATGAAAATCACATTAAGTTATGGGAGGCAGAAAGGAAGAGAGCAAACAAAGAAAACCCAACAATCCCTTCCCTCTCTCCACCTAATTTCAGAGGCCTCAATCCTACAGAGTTCTAATCTTTTAAAATATTAACTCTTTGTAAAAGCTTTACGAGATATCCATATATAACACATAGAAATGGAAGGCTTTAGAATACATATCACTTATCAGAAAGAAAGAGTTATAAGTTCTGACGAGGTTTTATAGCAGCTTTAACAAACTACTGAAGAATAAAAGCTTAGGTTGCTACTGATTATGTACATATTGCACAAATGGCAATTGTAAGTTCAAAACGATAGAGACAGATATACACACGCACACACAAAAACATATATATAAAATAATCTTGTTTTGTAAGAAAGCAATATCAAGAGTTGAGGACTAAGAATCATGTGTGGGACAAGAGACAGCAGTTGGCTAATATAAAGAAGTAGGGTGTGCAAAATAAAAATAAACTAAAATCTAGTTTGCCAGGCTTCACTTCCAAATGAACCAGACATGAATATCTGAATATCACTGGTTGCATTAGGATAAAAAATGAAGGTGATGAAGGTAAGGGAGGTAGAGAGAGAAATTAAAGTGGTGGTGGAGAGAATAAAAGGGAAAGTAAGCTCCCCAATGGAATGAATTATAAAAATATATGCACAAAACATATATATCTATTATCATCTAGATCTAGATATATATGCATATGAATACACATGTATATATTTAATATATACACAGACACATTACAAGAATACACAAATGCACATTAATTTCTTTGCACAAATAATTGTGAATCACTTCAATTATTCATGTAGATGTCTGTGTGTGTTTTAAGCCATCATTTACTTTTTTTCTTTACTTTTTTTTTTTTTGCAAAGATAGTTGTGCTGCTAAGCAACTTGAGGTAAAGGCATTAAAAGGGTTAGACTATAAGAAGTGAAAAACAAAACAATCGCGATACTTCCTACAGGAGACTGCACAAAATAGCAGTTGGCTGGTTTCATATTGCATAATGGAGCTGTGTTCCTTGAAGTAAACAATCTTTCTTGTATCAACATAAGGATCAGACTCTGGTCCCCCACAGTGTTGATTTCTGTATGGCTGGAGGCGTCTCCACTCAACTGAACTCCACTGGAAACACACATCATATATGTCCATTCCTCTTTCAGTTCTTCCTCTCAGAGAATATAGTTAGACTTTTTAAGCAAAGTACATTGTGCGTAAGGTATCTTGGTGAATCTGTACAGCCTTAGCAAGAGCCTGTGGATCTCGTCCATTGCTCTGTCCTGAAACATGACTTCCTTCAGCACTGCAAGAGAAGTGACAATGAACACAGTAACAAACCCTATTCTCATGTAATAATTCTGAAGTGTTATTTGTTCAAAATTTCAAAAGTATTAAAAAATACAGACAGGTATAATGATCCCTATGTGACCATCACCCAGTTTGAATAATTATTAATTCAATTTTGTTTTTCTTCTCTCATATTCCTCAGAATTCATTAGAAGCAAATTCCAGACATCATATAAATTTATATGAATATATATATATATATGTATGTATGTATATACATCTATGTATGTATACATATCACTTTTATTACCAGTAACCTCTCCCTTGAATTAATCTGTACATCACTGGCATAGTTTGGGTTTTATGTCAACCTGGCAGGGTCAGGATTCTCAGTGGTTTGGCAGTTAAGATGTGGCAATCCCCCATGATGAGATCTGCTATGAGCAGCCTATCAATCGAAAAGAAGTTTCCTCAGGTGTGGCTTACTATCAACATATGTGGATGCTGTGGAAAACCTGGCTTGCTTTGTGCTGGGTCTGGATCCTGCATCTGGCTCATCATTTGACCTCAGGTTCTTTGGACTTGAGCCAGAAGTCCTCAGTCTGACCTACTGATATTGGGTCCATCAGCCCCTGAAGTTACATGAGTCAGGTTAAGCCTCCAGTAAGACATCTGACCCATAGATTTGAAACTTGTCTACAACTGTATGATCCATTTCCTTGATATTAACCTCTTTATACATCTACATATATACATATATGAAGGAACTTTACTAGTTTTGCTTCTCTAGAGAACCAGCCTAATACAACCACTGTATCATTAAACACATTTCAATGGGAAAATCTTAGCTTGGCATTAGTTCTGATTATTACTACTTTTCATATGGATCATTATTCTTCTAATAGCCTGTGTAACTTTAATTCTAAATGGCAGTATTTTATGGCAAACAAAGAGGTACTTACTTACATGGAAGTTCTTAGAGAAATTCCTCAAGAAAATTTTAGTACAGAGACCATACTTGGATTTTGGTGAGAATCTTTATTAATTATGGCTTTTACATTACCTGTCATGTTCTTTGTCCACAAGATGGTATCTGGCTCTGAATGCCACCAGGTGAGCATAATACGCTGGTGCAGGTATAGAAACAGACCGTGTACAGCGCACATAGGTATGGCAGAGCTGGTAAGTTAGCAGCTGAAGTTCATCTGCAGTAAAGCAGTTATCATCCCATAAAACATGATAGTGTGAGGGGCGGCTGGTACCCTACAGAGAAGGAAAAGGCATACCCTGTTGATTGCTAAACTTTTAAATAATATTCAGTATGTAAAACCCAGCTTTGTGCACTAGTAAAACAGACTCTGGACTCTTGGTGTGGTGCTGTAGGATAAGCACTGGATTGCTAACCACAAGGTCGGCAGTTCAAACCCACCATTTATTCCTCAGAAACCCTATACAAGGTTGCTATAAGCCAGTACTGACTCAACGGCATTTAGCAATAACAAGAACAAAACGTTCTAGTTTAATAATCAATTAAAAAAAACATTTAGTTGAGCTCCTGTATATCAGTTACTATGTTAGATATTATGGATTCAAAGTAAAACAAAGGCATTATGATCTCCAGAAAACAAAGATTGCTTGTTTTCTGGAGATCATAATTTAGTGGAGGAAGAGAGAAGCATCTCTAACACACGGCTATGGGATCCTGGTGTAGCACTATAGGATAAGCACCGGACAGCCAATCATAGGTCAGTGGTTCAAATCCACAAGTTGCTTCTCAGAAATCATATACTAGGTCACTATGAGTTGGAATGGACTCAGTGGGTCTTAACAACAACAAATGGCTATAGTACTACTAGTGTATAATCTTATATGAGAATATAAGAGGAAGAAATTGTGAGAGTGAGCCTGTGGGTACTTTACCAAGTGGGGAACACTGGTGCTAAGATTTGAAGGGTGAATGAGATTTGGCCTTTTTTGGGTGTCACGATGAGGAGACAGCCATAAGCCTGTTGACGTTGAGAAGATTCTGACTCACAGCTACCCAACAGGATGGAGTAGAAGTACCCTAACAGGATTTCCAAGGCTACAATCTTCACAGAAGCAGACTGCCACAACTTTCTCTTGCAGCACAGCTGATGAGTTCAAATTGTTGACCTTTTGGTTAGCAGCCAAGCACTTAACCACTGTACCACCAAGGCTCCTTGGGAAGGCATTAGACAGAATGAACAGCCTTAACAAAAGCACTGGCAGCATAATATTTCATGGCATGTTTGAAAAAAAAACTAAAAGGCTAGTTTGGGGCATGAGGGGGAAAAGATGAAGTTGAAAAGCAAGCTTAGAATCAGATTGAATGTGATCTTAGGAATTTGGATTTTCACCCATAGGCAGGGAAAGCAGTATAGGTTTATTTTAAGCAGGAGAGTTTTTTTGTTTTTCTCCTTTTAAAGTTTTGTGAATTGAGTGATAGTTTACATGGAGGAACATCAGTTCATTTCATTGCAATGATTATAATCCAGCAGGAGAGTTTTTTAAGTGTGAAGAGATGGGTTTTAAAATAGCTACCTCAGCAATAATATATATGGAGACTGGGTTAGGAACAGCATGAGACAGAGCAGTGGGACCAATTAGAAGGCTCCAAATTCGGTGTATAAGGAGCTCTGGTAGTGTAGTGGTTACAAATCAGGCTGTGAACCTCAAGGTCAGCAGTTCAAAACTACCAGCTATTCCGCAGGAGAAAGATGAGGCTTTCTGTTCCAGTAAAGATTTATATTCTCAGAAACCCTGTACAGGGTAACTATGAGTCAGAACTGACTCCATGGTACATAACCAAACAACCAACCAAGTTTGGTGTATATGCAATAAGGTAAGGATAGTGGAAAAGAGAAAAAGGAAAAATAAACACATACTTCAATAAGTATCTATGTGAGAATCATATAGCCTTGGTGATAAAAATGATGCTAGAGATCACATGACAGAATTTTTCAAGAACAATGACTTATTCATTGCAAATACCTTTTTATCAATAACATCAAAGGTGACTACACACATGGACCTCACCAGATAGAATATCAAATTGACTGTATCTGTGGGAAGAGACAGTGTAGAAGCTCAATATTATTATCCAAAACAAGGCCGGGGCAGACTGTGGAACAGACCATCAGTTGTTCATATGGAAGTTCAGGCTGAAGCTGAAGAAAATTAAAACAAGTCCATGAGAGCTAAAATATAACCTTGAACATACCCTACCTGAATTTAGAGACCATCTTAAGAACAGATATGATGCATTAAACACTAATGACCTGTAAGAATGAACTCATGTGGGCGTGGTCCATCTTCAGGAGTTGATGAGATTGCTAGGCCTGGCAAAACATACAGGGAGGGATTTGTAACCTGCCTCTTCTAAGACTAGGAAATTAAATAAGAATGCAGTCATCAAGACAAAGGGCAAGCCATTTTGGCTTCTCTGGGGGAGGGAAAGTGGGACTTGTCATAGAATTATACATGGGGAACTGGAGGAGGGGCTTTTTGGACACAAGTATAAAAACCTTTTGTGGTGGGCCATGTGGTGCATCTGCTTGTGTGTACTGGGTTGGGCGCCTGATTTTGCAAAATTGAATAAAGAAAACCTCACTCTCGCTAAAATGAGTACAGATTGGATTATTTGAGCATTTGTCAGTATAGACAATGTTTCTCACATGACCGAAGCCCAGATGAGTTATGGGATGACATCAAGAACATCATACAGGAAGAAAGCAAAAGGTAATTAGAAAGACAGAAAAGAAAGAAAAGACCAAAATGGATGTCAGAAGACACTCTGAAACTTGCTTTCCAGAAAGGAGATGCTAAAGCGAATGGATGGAATGAGGTAGTAAAAGAGTTGAACTGAAAATTTCAAAGGGCAGCTTGAAGACAAAGTAAAGTATGAGAGTAAATGAAAAATTATCTACACTCTGGTGGTCGAATTTACTGTAATCAACTTTTAGAATAGACAAACACATAATTTTTCGATATAGCCTCCTTACTTTTCAATACACTTTGTCCATCTGTCAACAAGCTTTCCTATTCCCTCATTAAAAAATGTTTTTGGCTGAGATGCGAGCGAGCCATGAATACACCATTGTCTTCACTTCTTCAGAGGTGAATCTTTATCCTCAAAGGGCTTTCAGGGGAACAGGTGAAAGTATGATGGAGCAAGATAAGGACTTCAAAATGAAGTTTTTGCAGTGTCAACAGTGTGGGTAGACATGTATTACCATGCAAGATCACAACACCCATGAATACCAGTCCTTTGTATTTAATCTGAAATTTAGGCTTCAGCTCTTCCATGAGCATCTCACTGTAAGGAGCACTATTGACTGCTGAACCTTTTTCCTGGTAGTGTTCGAACACAGGCCCTTGAGAATTCCAGAAAACTGTAAGCACCACTTTTCCAGCTAATGGTTAACTTTTTTTTTTTCTTTTCTTTTTAAGGTTTTTATTATGGATTGAGTTTCACATACAACCATTATATAACTTGTTTCATTACATTGATTATAATCCCCTCCATATACCATTAGTTAAAAGTATTTCTCTCTATCCACTTTAGCTTTTTTAAAATACACACAAACAAAAAAACCCACTTAGGCATATATAATAATTTACATCTCCAAAGGGCACATTCTGCAAGTCTGCTCCTGGCCACCAG
>NW_006408624.1:3203923-3205034 GCF_000296735.1 Chrysochloris asiatica | reverse complement strand
CTCACCACTGGACCAATAAACAACATTCTTATCAATGGAGAAAAGATTGAAGTTGTCAAGGACTTCATTCTTCTTGGATCAACTATCAACACTCATAGAAGCAGCAGTCAAGAGATCATATGATGTATTGCATTAGACAAATCTATTGTACAAGCCCTTTTTAAGGTGTTGAAGAGCAAAGAAGTCAACTTGAGGACTAAGGTGCACCTGACCCAAACCATGGTATTTTCAATAATCTCATATGCATGTGAAAGCTGGACAGTGAATAAGGAAGACTGTGGAAGAATTGATGCTTTTGAGTTATGGTGTTGGAGGAGAATCCTGAAAGTGCCATGGGCTGCCAAAAGAACAAACAGATGCGTGTTAGAAGAAGTGCAGCTAGAGTGCTCCTTGGAGGCCAGGATGACCAAACTTCGTCTCTCATACTTTGGACATATTGTCAGGAGGGAGCAGTTGCTGGAGAAGGATATCATGTTTGGTAAGGTGGAGGGTCAGAGGAAAAGAGGAAGACCCCCCAACAAGATGGATTGGCCAGGTGGCAGCATCGATGGACTCAAGTGTGGCAACAATAGTGAGGCTGGCCCAGGATCAGGCAATGTTAAGCTTGAGCAGCAAAAATTCTGCTGTGCATAATGTCGCTATAGGTCAGTACCGACACGATGGCACCTAACAATAACAACATACCTTTGGCTTCTTGGAAGCCAGGATGGTGAGATTTCATCTGTCATACTTTGGACATGTTATCAGGAGGGACCTGATATTGGAGAAGGACATCATGGTTGGTAAAGTGGAAGAGAAGTGAAAAAGAGGAAGACCCACAACGAGATCGATTGGCACAGTGGCAGCAGAAATGGGCTCAAGCGTAACGACAACTGTGATGATGGCACATAACTGGGCAGTGTTCTGTTCTGTTGGGCATAGGATCATTATGAGAACTGAGTGGACGGCACCTAAAAACAACATATCTTTAGTGCCTTGGGCTGTTTCATGAATGTTCTTAAAATGGACCCTAAGATTAGAATTTCTTGATTTGTATGATTTTATGGGATTTTCTGGGGAAAGTGAGTAGCTTCCAAAAGAACAAACAGATCTGTGTTGGAAGAAGTGCAGC
>NW_006408624.1:3196323-3203823 GCF_000296735.1 Chrysochloris asiatica | reverse complement strand
GAGCGTCCCGGACTAGAAAGCAATAGATTTCTTGCTTCTGCCACAAATTCCCCCAGCTGTGAGCCTTCCAATCTTCTAAATATTCCTTTATATGTGGTTCAAAGTTCTGGGACCAGCCCCTGAGCTTGCTTGGTCGGGTATTCTGTGTTGTTGTTGGCGGAACTCCTTTACTGCATGTCCACCCTATCTGCCATCTTGTTTGTTCCCCCCTAATGGTTAACTTTTGAACTTTTTCTTGGTCAGCAACTGAGGGTGTTTCCATTCTATATTCTGCCATTTATTCTCAGACTCATAGTGATGAATCCATGTCTCACCACCAGTAATGATTTAAAAAAAAACACCTTTTTACCTTCCTTTGAGTATCATTCCAAATTTTGTTTGCAGATGTCCATGTTCACACCTGCATAGCAGTGACTTTGAACGGAAAGTGCTGATAAGACAGTGCAGCCAACAGAAGTTTTTTAATATAACTGGATTGCAGATAATTTTTGACCCACCCTCATATTATAATGAAATGTGCAAAGACCTGGAGTTAGAAAATCAAAAGAGAGGAACACACTTAGCATTTCTCAATCTGAAATAACTAATGAAAAAATTTAAGCCTCGACTTATAATATATTGAAGGATTTTATGGACAAAATATTGAATGATGCAAAAAGATGGAAAGAATACACAGAGTCACTGTACCGAAAGGTAATGGTTGACATTCAACCATTTCAAGAAGTAGTATATGATAAAGAATTGATGGTACTGAAGGAAGAAGTCCAAGTTGCATTAAAGATGCTGGCAGAAAACACAGCTCCAGGAACTGATGGAATACAAACTGAAATCTTTCAACAAACTGATACAGCACTGGATGCACTCACACATCTGTGCCAAGAAATTTGGAAGACAGCTTATCTGCCCAACAGATCAGAAGAGATCAATACTTGTGCCTACTCCAAAGAAAGGTAACCCAATGGAATGGGGAAATTATCAAACAATATCATTAATATCCCATGCAAGTAAAATTATGCTGAAGAAAATTGAAAAACAGTTGTAACAGTCAGTACAGCAACAGGGAACTGTTAGAAATTCAAATTAGATTCAGAAGGAACTAGGGATGTCATTACTGACATCACATAGATCTTGGATGAAAACAGGGTATATGAGAAAGATGTTTAATTGTGCTTTATTGACTATGCAAAGGCATTTGACTGTGTGGATCATGACAAACTAAGAATAACATTAAGAAGAATGCATATTACAGAGCACTAAGTATGCTCATGAGGAACCTGTACATAATCCAAGAAGCTGATGTTAAAATAGAACAAGGGGATACTGGATGGTTTAAAATCAGGAGAGTTGTGTGTCAGGGTTGTATCCTTTCACCATACCTATTCAATCTGTGTGCTGAGCAAATAATCCAAGAAATGGATTAAATGAAGAAGCATGTGGTATCAGGATTGGAGGAAGACTTATTAATATCTTTTGACATGTAGTGACACAATCTTGCTTGCTGGAAGTGAAGACAACTTAAAATGCTTAATGATTAGGATCAAAGACCACAGTTTTCAGTATGGATTACATATGAATGTAAAGAACACTAAAATACAACTAGACAAATATTTAAAACCATGATAAATGGAGAAAAGATTGATGTTGTCAAAGACTTCATTTTTCTTGGATCCACAATCAAGACTCATAGAAGCAGCAGTCAATAAATCAAATGACACACTGCATTAGGAAATTTTTCTGTGAAAGACCTCTCTATGAAGTGTTAAAGAACAAAGGCATCAGGTTTGAGGGCTAAGGTGAGCTTGACCAATAGAGAAAGCCAATAGTGAATGCCTCATATGCATGTGAAAGTTGGACAGTGAATAAGGAAGACCAGAGAAGAATTGATGCATCTGAGTTATAGTGTTGGAGAAGAATATTAAAAGTATCATGGACTGCCAGAAGAAAAACAAATGTATTTTGGAAGTGCGGCCAGAATGTGCCTTAAAAGGCAGGATGTCTGCCAACCCAATCATGACCACTTGAATAGAGATCACTTTGGCAACTTGAGAACTGTCTCAACTACCACCATATCCATCATGTGAGCTGTTGTAATCATCCTAGCAACTGTATCCATCACAAGATGGCAGGGCCCTCATGTAGGTGGAGCACTAAGTGAGTTACCATAGCTCTCACAGGAATCTCTGCATGAGCCTCCACTTGTATGGTCTGAAAAGTCATGATCACAACCATAGTCATCTCTGTCACTATGTTGTTGTTGTTGTTGTTGTTGTTAGTGCCACTGAGTCGATTCTAACTCATAACCACTGACCTCGTGGCTTGCAGTCCAGTGCTGATCCTACAGCGCCACACCAGAAGTCCAGATAGCCATCTAAAATGGAGAGATGAACCATTCTGCCTATATAAATAAGCTCAATATTAGAAAGGTGGTTGGGGTTGCTACTCTTAAGATTTCAGGTTATCTTCAAACTGAAATCTTAGTGTTCTCAGTGTAGAAAACCTGAGATCAGATGCTTAAGTAAGGAAAGTGCTACTCACCCAGTAAATCCAAAACAAAAGGATAATGATGACCATATATTGTCTTTCTGACTTTTCATTGGGAATCTGCAAGATTCCCTTTAAGACACTCCTCCCATTAAGACCATTTAAGTGTGTGTTAAATAACTACAGAAAACTAAATAAAAAGTTTGGCTTAAACAAACAAAAAATAACAACAAAAAAATCCACAACTATAATAATCCTGGTGTGGTGCTGTGGGTTAATGCGCCAGACTGCAAAGCCGTTTGAACTGCAAGGTTGGTGGTTCAAGCTCACCAGTCATTCCTCGGAAACCCTATACAGGGCTGCTATAGGCTGGAACTGACTTGACGGCACTTAACAACAACAACATAATACTATGTATTAATTGTAATAAAGAGGTATGGATAGTGTGCTCAGGCAGTATGGTGGAGGGGCATTTGTCTGGAGGAAGGAGTCAAAAGGTCTCCAGGAGGAGCTATGAGATGGAATCGATTAAATGGTTTTAGTTTGAAGTGATTCATTAAATAAGGGTGGTGGGTGAACAATCAAAAACAGATTTCAAAGTCACAAGTATTTAAAATTTAAAAGGTGGATCATGCACAGAGAACGTAGTGTTAATAGAGATAGAAGAATCTTGTCAGGGCAAGCTGAGAAATAGGAGAAAAATGCATGGAAGTTAAATGGAAGATAGTTTCAGTAAACAGTGAGTGATTCTTGCTGGAAAAGTCAAGGAACAATAATGGTAGGCAAGCTGTTACTGGCAGAAAGTGGTTGTTGTTGGTGTGCCATGGAGTCAGTTCCGACTCATAGTGACTCTGTACAGGGTTTCCAAGGCTGTGAATCTCTATGGGAACAGAAAGCCTCATATTTCTCCCACAGAACAGCTGGTAGTTTTGAACTGCAGAAGGCAGACTGCTACAAATGGAAGAAGGAAGAACTAGTGCAGTCCTATTTATTTTTTGCACTGTACGTACTATATAGACATATGATTAGATGGATTGACACAGTGGATGCAACAATGGGCTCAAATATAACAACTGACAGGATGGTACAGGACTCAGCAGTGTTGTTCTGTGGTACATAGGATTACTATGAGTCATAGCTGACTTGATGACATTTAACAACAAACATATTGAGAAAAATAAATGGGTCAGATGTATACAGAACAATGAATTTTCATGATGTGAACATACCAATGAAAACTGCACCCAAATCAAGAAAATAAGCATGAATTGAGCCCATGAAGTCCCTTTGTACCTTCTTTTTGGTCACTACACTGCGTACCCTGCCCCTAATAACTAATTCCTAACACCATAAACTAATTTTGCTGTTTTTAAACTTTTCAATAAATGGTAAAACACACACATACACCAAAAAAAACCCAACCTGTTGCCTTCAAGTCAACTTCGATTCCCAGAGGCCTTATAAGAAAGAGCAGAACTGTCCCAGAGAGTTTCTGAAGCTGTAAATCTTTATGGAAACAGACTGCTTTACCTTTTCCCCATGAAGGGACTGGTGGGTTAGGACCACTGGCCTTTCAGCTACAACCAAGAGTTTTAACCACTGTGCTATCAGGGTTCCTAATAATAAATGATATCATAGGTAGTAAGTATCCTTTGTGTCTGGTTTCTTTGATCCAACATTGTGTTTGTAAAATTTATCCATATTGTTCCATCATTCTAATTATAGTACGAATATTCACTTCATTTATTGAATCAGCCACTCCTATCAACAGACTATGAGAATTCCAGTTGCTCTATATCCTTAATATTGTCTTCTATTTCAGTCATTCTGGTGCATGTATAAGGCTATTCTTTGAAGAAGTTTGGAAGCACATATAAGAAAGACATGGGGCAATAACTTAAAGGAGAACAGCAGTATCAAAGAATTTTGTACATTTTAGGATGGGAGCAGTTATAAATTAAGAAAACAGAATGAGAACAATATTACAATATTTCCTGTGAGAAAGAAGGGAAGAAAAGTGGGCATGACTGAAAATAATTAGTGAGGTAAAAGGAGGGAGTCATGTGCTGAGTGTTAGTGTAATAGAACAAGTTTAGGGACCCAAAGAGAATGGTAACAAAGAGCCAATGATGGAGGCACCAAAAGGACTGTTAATACAATAGTGACAATTGTCTTTAATATGATGATGTTTTAATTTAGGACATGACTCACCCTGAATCTTTTAAAGGGAACATTGATTTCTACAGGCAATTCCCTTTGTTGGGTCACAGAAAGGATCACATGCTTCAGCCAGTTAATGTTTCTAGCAGGATGTCAAGTTGGATTTTTATTCTGATGTCCTAGAATTTCAGTTAAGGCTCACAGCAGAGGAATTATATACTTTTAGAGCTACCAATCTTTGGAGTTAGCCCCCTTCCCTCAAAGACTTATTGAGAGATACTAGTTTAGGACAGGTTTTATCATCAAATCACAGGCTCTGGCCTCTCTCACCTTACCCCTATCCTCTCAATACAGGAAGAAGGTGACTGTGTATTCAGTGGCAATAAAGAATTTTAATTGTAAGGAAAGGCACGTTATCTCCCTTGAAGACAAGGAAAGGGGACTCCAAGGGAATCAGTTATAAAGATGATGAAGTATGTTTGAAGGGGAAGCTATCACTTCATTCCCCAATTGAATCTTTCCTGAGCTCAGAATCGATAGGCATACTCTGCTGATTCCACAGGACTAGAGTGGTAAGAGTTCTAGGAAGCAGTTTTGGGAGCCTAAAAGAATGGAGTCCTGGGATGGTGCTGTAGGTTAATGTACTGGACTGCAAAGTCACTTTGATCCACAAGGTCGAAAGTTCAAGGCTCACTAGCTGCTCTTCGGAAACACTATGCAGGGTTGCTATGGGTCGGAACCAATTTGATGGCACTTAACAACAACTAACAACAACGACAAAAGAATGAAAATGAGCAGAGGAATAAGAGCCATGGAGCCAAGAAATTGTATTTCTATCCTAAAGAAGGAGTTAGGGGTGTGTATCACTGATGGGGCCAAAGAAAGACGCTAGCTACTGTTGTGGTTTCTTAGCTACAAAGGGATCAAGGATGAAGCTAAGCACACTGTATATGGAGTCCACCTCCACAGAGACTATAGCCATAGAGAAGAAGAACGCACATCCCCACTGACGTGCTGGCAGTCAGCAATATCATATGAGTTACAGCCTTAGAAGCAGGAAGAAAAGACAATATCCAGAGCTAAGTCATGGTCCCAAACTCTCCTCAAACCTACTTGGACCAATGCCCTATCATGTCCTGGGGAGGTAGAGTATATAGGAGGCAAGGATCAATATTTGACTTGATTTGTACATTTAGGTTGTAAAAACATACGGAGCGTTTATTTCAACAAAAAAATGGAGCAAGGTAAATGGGACTGAGTCATAAATACCAATAAGATATTACAATTTGGCCAAAATTTTGTAAAGTACCTGCTGGTGATTGTGGTGGTTATGTGCCACAGAGTCAGTTCCGACTCATAGCGACCCTGCATAGGGTTTCCGAGGCTGTAAATCTTTATGAGAGCAGAAAGTCTCACCTTTCTCTTGTGGAACGGCTGGTAGTTTCAAACTGCTGACTTTGAGATTAGCAGCCCGACTCGTAACCACTATGCTACCAGAGCTCCTTAAAGTACCTGTTATTCACTGGTAAGTTTAAAAACTGTGATAAGAAACAATGAATTCATATTACAATGGTTAGAAATAACTAGGATTTAATTTTAGACAGTGAAGACTTTGAAAATTCTAATAAAGCTGGGAAGATATATTAGAACACAGTTTATAGTCCCTGTTAAATATTCTTGGTTGATAGCTGAAACAGAAGTTTCAAAGCAGTGTCTCAAAGGAAAACTGATCCCTGAAGTTTCCGGTTAAATACACTGGGAAAAATACTCCTGTCTTGTAGACTCATGTTAATTAACATAGCAATGATTTCCAAAAGCTCAAGAGTAAAAATTCTGTTTACCGAGCATTTTCAAAATTTGAATAGAGCATCTTTTTCCTCCTCTGTGATATCACGAAGCTACAGCACTAGCACTCCTTGGAATAGATGTGGAGGAATACTGCGTTAAAATGTGTACTCCAGTGATCTAGGTTCAATCCCTACAAGGTACTATTATCTTTGTTTTGTTAACTGATTACCACCACCTACACTGAAAATGTACAACAATGATAATAAAGGGGAGAAGATACAATAATATGAGTGAAATAGTAATTCACAGTCATGAGTCTCAAACCAAGGTTAAGGCATGAAGGGGCTTCAAAAAGTTCATGGAAAAATTCCATTATATTTTTATTCCATTTTCCATGAAATTTTTGAAACCCTCTCATGTATGAGACATAAAAAGCTATAAGATACAGCTTTACAGGAAGGTTTATTTTCCAGGAATGTGACTTTAATGAATTGCAAGTAGCCTAAAATAGTTTGGAATTCATCCCCGTCAGACATCCTGGGAATGTTGGAACATTCTCTGCTGTTGGAAAGTTTGAGAAGCACATTATTTTACTAAGTTTACATATATTTTACTAACTTCAGCTAAGAAAGAAAAAAAGAAAAAAGGACTTTCTGGAGAGAAGAGTAAGAGAAATTCTAAAAATTATTTAACTACTTGCAATTATACAATTAAACTCTTTCATTTGCCAGTAAATGTCAAAGTTTTCTATGACTTATTATTGCCAAAAAGAAGCATATACCACAACTGTTATGAAAGGGATCACACCAGAAGGTCCTGAATAGAGTGGGAAAATGTGGAACAAACTTCAAAATCATTAAAAAGACCAGGCATACTGGTCATATGGAGACTGGCAGAACCCCAAGACTATGGCCTTTGGTCACTCTTCAGGTCTGGAACTGATCTCTCATCCATGGCTCAATTTTCAGCCAACTCTGGTAGCATAGTGGTTACGAATTGGGCTGCGAACCTTAAGGTCAGTGGTTCGAAACTACCAGCTGCTCCGCGGGAGAAAGATGAGGCTTTCTACTC
>NW_006408624.1:3185580-3191498 GCF_000296735.1 Chrysochloris asiatica | reverse complement strand
CATTCATCTGTCAGTTTGTTGTACTGTGGTGGCTTGTAAGTTGCTGTGATTCTGAAAGCTATGTCACCAGTATTTTAAATACCAGCAGGGTTACCCATGGTGGACAGGTTTCAGATGAACTTCCAGATGAAGACATTTATATGCTGGAGTACATAAATTATTTCTAATCCTCATAGCAATCCTGAAAGTCAGATATTATTTCCACTTGTTTGATCTCAGGTTCCCACTTAATGAGCTTGGTATCTGTTTGCCCCATAGAGTTCACACAAAATGATAACAACGGAGATTTAAACACTGATGACCTCAAAGGCTCTATTCTTTTAAATTAAAAGTTCAGTAAAATACTTTTAAATACACATATGTACCTACCTCTACTTCTTTATATACAGTTAAAATCAGCAACTATATGTCTAAGTTTACAAGGCTGCAAATCAAAAAAAGTTATATGCTATTTAGAGAGACAATGCAATGCCTAATTTCCTATATGACAGCTCTAACACTTACTAGTTGTGTGATCTAGGGCATGGTATCAAACCTCTCTCATCTATAATTATTCCCCCTCTATTATTAGTAGCATTATCTAGAGCAAGGGTGAAAGAAAAATCAAAGAAATGAAGGACAAGCATGACTAAATGCCAGAGCTATGAATAATTAATCTAACTTGGATTTTCCTAATTAAATTTTTGAAGAAACTCTTGGTTTTCTAGGTACAGAAATGTACCCAGTAATTTGGGGTTAAAGGCTTTTAACAACCTGCAGGCCATAATAAACCTAGAATTACTGCTATTAGAGAGGTGATATAGCACAGTGGTATGGCACTGTGGGCTAACGCATCAGACTGCAAAGTCGTTTGAACTGCAAGATCGGTGGTTCAAGCTCACCAGCTGCTCCTTGGAAACCCTATACAGGGTTGCTATGGGTCAGAATTGACTCAACGGCACTTAACAACAACAACAACATAGCACTGTGGGTAAGATCATTCTGGAGTCAGATTGCCAGGATTTGAATCTTAGCTCTACCAATGACTGGCTTACTAACCTTGGGGGAGTTATTAAACCTCCACATGCAATAGCTTCCTCACTTGTAAAATGGGGGATAACAATACCTACCTCATGGTTGTCGAGGATTAAATGAGTTACATTTATGAAAAACATCCAGTATCTGCTATTATTTCCTCTTTACTACTACCAATATCGGAGTCCTGGTGTGGCACTATGGGTTAATGCTCCAGGCTGCAAAGCCATTTGAACTGTAAGGTTGGTGGTTGAAACTCACCAGCCGCTCCTTGGAAACCCTATACAGGGTTGCTATGGGTCAGAACTGACTCAACAGCACTTAACAACAACTACCAATATCACCATAACTAGCTAACTTTTACTGAATACTTACTATGTGCCAAGAATTGTTCCAAGTGCATTACATATTTTAATTTTCTCAACAACCCAAAAAAGGTAGTTACTAATACTACCTTAGGAGCCCTGGTATGGCATTATGGATTAATGCACTTAACTGAAAAGTCAATTTGAACCTCAAAGTTGGCAGTTCAAGTTCAACAGCTGCTCCTCAGAAACTCTATACAGGGTTGGTTCAACAGCTGATTACTCAGAAACCCTATACAAGGTTGGTATGGGTTGGAACTGACTCAATGGCACTTAACAACAACAATAATACTACATTGTCCTGGTGTGGCACTGCAGGATAATGCACTGGATCACAAGGTCAGTTTGAAATGCATGGTTGGCAGTTCAAATCTACCAGCTGCTCCTTGGAAACCTTATAACCATAGGGTCACTATGGGTCAGAACCAACTCAACAACACTTAACAATAAGAATACTATTCACACCTTGCCAAGAAGGAAAGAGTCAGAGAGATGCTTAGCTATTTGCCCAAAGTTACTACAGACTGTAGACAATTTACCAAAGTAAAGACACTACTTTCTCAGTCCTTTCCATGGAATGTTTTTTCCAAGGGGACAACAACATTTGCCACACTAAGATGTCTGTTTTAAGGTTTGTTAGACAGGGGCAGATGAGGTCACGGTACTGGGAGTGAAAAGTAAGACTGCTACTTGCCTATGTTGCATACAGATTAGAAGACATATTTCCCTATTTACTTTATCTCCTTTCCCGTTCTACTTATAAAATAGGTATTTATGTTTTAAAATGAAGATAATTCTGCAAATTTTAAAGGAACATAGTTTCAGAGTGTTGCTACAATAGAAAGTAAAAAATTAACAGTGAACCAATCTTAGTGATTCTTTACTCGTGATCTGCTTTGTTGATACCTCCTATATTTTGGAAACCCTACTACTTTTAGAGGAAGGCCTTTGTTAAGTGCTCTATGAATTATGGTAGATAAGCTTGGCATATAACAGTATTGGAAAAGGTGAAAGATTACCCTTTCTGTTCTATCGGCACAAAACAACCGAGTGTGATGTCTCTTCTGAACTACAATGTAAGTTATTCCAGGTTGATAGTCTTTCTCCAAACTGATGCATGCTTCTCGAATTGCTAGTAGTTCATAATATAATACCTAAAGAAAATGAAACAGAGAGATTTGAAAGCTGTGCCATTTTACATGCTTCAAAGTAAGGTGATTATTTAATCTCAGGACTATTTTATCTCCATTTAGTAGACAAATATACTTTTCTATTCTATTTTAGCAATTATCAGGGGATGGTCTTATCAATCAAAGCTTGTTGCTGTTGTTAGGTGCAGTGTAGTTAGTTCCAACTCACAGTGACAGTGAGTTTACGTACAACGAATGAAATACTGCTAAGTCCTGCACCATTCTCACAAGTGTTACATTTGAGCCTATTGTGGTTACCATTGTATCAATCCATCTCTTTGAGGGTCTTCCTCTTTTCTGCTGACTTTCCACTTTACCAAGTATGATGTCCTCCTCAAGGGACTAGTCTTTCCAAATAACATGTCCAAAGCACGAAAGACAAAGTCTTCCAATCGTCGCTTCCAACAAGCAATCAGTTGTATTTCTTTCTAAACAGATTTGTTTATTCTTCTGGCAGTCCATGGTACTTTCAATATTCTTTGCCAACATCAAATTCAAATGCATCTATTCTTTTATGGTCTTCTGTATTCATTGCCCAGCGTTCAGATGCATCCAAGGGATTGAAAATACCATGGCTTGAGTCAGGCACACCTTAGTCCTCAAACTGACATCTTTACTCTTTAACATTTTAAAGAGGTCTTGTGTAGCAGAGTTTCCCAGTGCACTATGCTGTTTGATTTCTTGACTGCTGCTTCCATAAGTGTTGATTGTGTATCCAAGTAAAATGAACTCCTTGACAACTTCAAGCCTTTCTCTGTTTATCATGAATATTATTTATTGATCCAGTTGTGAGGAATTTTGTCTTTACATTGAGGTGCAATCCATACTAAAGTCTGTGGTCTTTGGTCTTCAACAGTAAGTACTTCAAGTCCTCTTCAGTTCCAGCAAGCAACATTTGCCATCTGAATATCACAGATTGTTAGTGAGTCTTCAACCTATCCTGATGCCAAGGGCTTTTTCATATAATCCAGTTTCTTAGATTATTTGTTCACCATGATGAAAGGATACAACTTTGGTACATATCTTTCCTGATTTTAAACCATCAATTATCTCCTTGTTCTGTTTGAAAGACTGCTTCTTGGTCTATATACAGGCTCTTTACGAGTACAATTAAGTGTTCTAGAATTCCCATTTGTGATAGTCAAGGGTTTGTGTCAACTTTGGTTGGGTCTGAATTCTCAGTGGTTCAGTAGTTAAATCTCCTATGATGAGACAGATCATGTTTTGGCTGATGATGTTGAGCTATTCCATTGTCTCTTTTCACAGATGTTGTTGATTTTATTCAGTTGTGTTCCATCTGGCAAGGTCCACATGCATAGCCATCATTTGTGTTGATGTAAAAAGGTATTTACAATGAATATCTTTGTCCTTGCAAAATTCCATCACGTGATCTCCAACATCATTTCTATTACTTCCATCATTGATCTCCAGCATGGTTTCTATCACTAAGGCCATAATTTCCAACTACAAATCCTTCCTCTTTGTTTTTAACTTTCACATTCTAATCATCAGTAATTATCAATGCATTCCGATTGCATGTTTGATCAATTTCAGATGAAGAAGTTGGCAGAATTCTTCAGTTTCTTCATTATTGGCTCTTGTGGTTGGTGCGTAAATCTGGATAATAGTGGTATTAACTTGTCTTCCTTGTAAATGTATGGATATTAACCAATCACAGATTGTACTGCAAGATAGATCTTGACATGCTCTTTTTGATAATGAATGCAGCACCATTCCTCTTTGTCATTCCCAGCACAGTAAACCATAATGGCCAATATCAGTCTATTTCAGCTCACTAATGTCTAGGATATTGATTTTTTATGCATTTAATTTAGTTTTCGACAACTTCTAATTTTCCTAGATTCACAGTTCATACATTCCATGTTCTGATTATTAATGGATGTTTATAGCTATTTCTCTTCATTTTGAGTTGTGCCATCAGCAAATGAAGGTCCTGAACGCTTAACTCCCTGTGCATAACCACAGTCAACTCTACTTTCAGGAGGCAGCTCTTCCCCAGTCACATTTTGAGTGCCTTCCAACCTGAGGGGCTCATCTTCTGGCACTGTATATGTCAATATTCTGGTGCTCTTCATCATGTTTCAGTATTCAATAATCAGGTGCTGACAATGTTCCTCTGCTGTTCGTAAGATTTTCAATGACTAAATATTCAGAGGTAGTTTGTCTCTCCTCCCTAGTCTGTCTTCATCTGGAAGCTCATCTGAAACCTGTCCACTGTGGTTGACTCTGTTGGTATTTAAAATACCAGTGTCATAGCTTCCACAATCACAGCAACATACAAGCCACCACAGTATGACCAACTGATGAGTAGTGAAATCAAAGTTTACAAATCTTCATCCCAGTGATTTGCAAATTATCTTAAAAACAAAAATCTAATGAAACATCAAATTTTGACTTTAGGAATTCTCAACTAAGGCTTAGCTTCAAAACTAGATATCGTATTATAAACATAATATTTGATACAACTGAAGTATAATGAGATCTCAGGCAACCAACCTGTCTAAACTGTCCCTCTGAGACACCATCTCGATAAAAGATGATACGAGTAGGTTTGAATCGAGTTGACTTATAAAATTGAATGAGAAGTTCCCGAACCATAGAGGCCAAGTCCTGGATGATTTCCTGTCGGGGTCTCTGAACTCTTACTGTGGCACAGTATCTGCTTGGATGGGCATCCATACTACCAACAACCTAAATTGGAAAAAGAAAATAAAAATAGAAGTTTAGACTGAAACAAAGTGGATTTACATTTATATTTTATTATAATCCTACTATTTATCACTGTTGTCTTTAATAATAATAAAAAATAGACTATTCCCAATAAGAGGAACTCTGGTAGTGTACTGGTTACAAATTGGGCTGTGAACCTCAAGGTCAGCAGTTCAAAACTACCAGCTGTTCCCCAGGAGAAAGCTGAAGCTTTCTGTTCCCGTAAATATTTACAACCTTGGAAACCCTGTGCAGGGTCGCTATGAGTCGGTTCTGACTCCACGGTACATCGCCACCACCACCATTCCCAATAAAGGTAAAAATAAAAGGCCCCAGTATAGAGTAAAAAACAATTCTCCTATAATGAGGCTGGCATTTTACATTTAATAACTCTATATATGTTACTGAAGGAAGGAGTCCAAGCTGCACTGAAGACAGTGATGAAAAACAAGGCTCCAGGAATTGACAGAGTATAAACTGAAATCTTTCAGCAAACTGATACAGCACTGGAGGCATTTACTTACCTCTGCCAGGATATATAGAAGACAGCCACCTGGCCAACTAATTGGAAGAGATCCCTATTTGTGCCCATTCAAAATAGAAGTGACCCAATGGAATG
>NW_006408624.1:3182022-3185480 GCF_000296735.1 Chrysochloris asiatica | reverse complement strand
GACGGCACTTAACAACAACAACAATACTAGTTATATAGGGGTGACAATGACTCTAGTGAGGTATGTACACCACAGAATGGGCAATTATTTGAGGTAAAGGGCAGCATTTAACAAATGACAAAATTTAGAAAGGTTGGGAAAGAAGCAGGAATAGAAATAAGAAACACAGGAAGGAAATGGGATAAGTGATTTGACACTGAGGGGATGAAAATAGAGATTAAATGAAGTGTACAATATGTTGAATGCAAAATTGATGGTCTGTGCTGTAAACCTTCTTTCACTCAATTTACAATAGAAAGCTAAAGGGACAAAAAGAGAGAGCTATGCCAATGGAACAATAAGGTACTACAGAAATTTCTGAAGTTTTAGGTTAAATTAAGTAATCACTTTAGAGAGACTCATTCTATTAACTTACTTATATTCTAGTATTTTCATAGAAAACACTTCTCAAGAAATTGAGAGAGAAATTAATTTACTTGAAAGTTTTGTCTGATTTCATGTGGAATCAATCTGGAATGCAAAGAAAGAAGAGTATTTCTTTCTCCTTTTTCTGAGATTTACAAAGCAGATACAACAATGAAAGTTTCTGAATTAAAACATTTTACCCAAAGTGCAGACTTACCTGTATCCCAGCATGGCTACAGAGGTAAAAATCAAACTCATATGGGTGTGTGATGTCTGTATCAACTGTTGTTCCAGCTGGAATATTGCCACTTCTTCCAACCTAGAATTGTTTTGACAAACATGATAAAGAACATGTCTGAAGGAATTCAAAATAATGCATAAAAATCGGCTGAGCCCATGTTTCCACTACTTTCAGCAAGCGCTAGGAACAGACCTTATTCTAATCTTAGTTCCTATTCTTTTTATTCTTTTAATTTGCTTTTACTTTTATCTTATGCTGAATTTACTCCCAAGACATAATTTTTTTTTTCAGTTTCTTCTGGGACTACCTTTTTTTTTGCTACACATTTCCTCTTGTGGTTTAAGAATGTGTTCCTTTTTAGGAGATGCTCTGTGGCTGGGGGAGATCATGCACCAAACATCTTGAGGGTTTTGTTCACCTGGCTGTGCTTGATGACCTCTAAACCCTTAGGTTCAGTATTACTCTGCATTGTTAAGCTTGAGCAGCAAAAATTCAGCACCCTTTTTGGGCTATCAACCCTGAGTCAAATCCCACTATTTGGCCCAGGCACACCTACCAACTCCATTACTGTAATGTTTGAAAGATTCACATTGCTTTTGTAAAGTGACATACTTTAGAACTTTGGTGACTTTTTAGGTCTGTATACCTTTGGCAAACAACAAGGCACCAGGAATTGATGGAATAAATATTGAAATCTTTCAAGAAAGTGAGGCGGCACAGAAGGCACTCACTCATCTCTGCCAAAAAACTTGTCAGACAACTATCTGGCCGACTGATTGGAAGAGATCCATATTTGTGCCCATTTCAAAGAGAGGTGACCCAATGGAATGCGGAAATCATTGGACAATCTCTTTGATATCTCATGTGAGTAAAGTTTTGCTGAAGGTAATACAGAAATGGTTACAATCATATATTGACAGAAAACTTCCAGAGGTCCAAGCTGGATTCAGAAGAGGCCGTGGAATGAGGGATATCATTGCTGATGTCCGATGGATCTCGGCTGAAAGCAGAGAATATCAGAAAGATGTTTACCTATGCTTTATTGACTATGCAAAGGCTTTCAATTGTGTTGATCATAACAAGCTATGGACAACATTGCGAAGTATGAGTATTCTGGAACACTTAATTGTGCTCATGAGGAATCTGTACCTGGGCCAAGAAGCAGTTCTTCGAACTGCGAGCACTGAATGGTTTAAAATTAGGAAAGATAAGCAACAGGATTGTATTCTTTCACCATACTAATTCAATCTGTATGCTGGTCAAAAACCAGAAGCTGGATTATATGAAGAAGACCATGGCATCAGGACTGGAGTAAGATTTATTAATGTAACCTTCATATGCAGATGGCATAACCTTGCTTGGAGAAACTGAAGAGGACTTAAAATACTTACTGATAAAGATCAAAAGCCTTCAGTGCTAAGGGAAAAAAAAAACAAAAAAAAAACAAACCTTCACAACTAAATCAATAAATAACATCATGATGAATGGAGAAAAAAATTGAAGTTGTCAGACTTGAAGTTGCCAGACTTCATTTTGCTTGGTCCACAATCATCACTCATGGAGGCAGCAGTCAAGAAATCAGACAATGTATTGTATTAGGCAAATCTGCTGTGCAAGAACTCTTTAAATTGTTCAAGAGCAAAGACAGCAAGCAGATCGAGGACTAAGGTGTGCCTGACCCAAACCATGGTATTTTCAATCGCATCATAGCATATGAAAGTTGGACAATAATAAGGAAGACTGTAGAAGAATAGATTTATTTGAATTATGGTGTTAGATAAGAACTTTAACAGTACCATGGACTGTTAGAAGAACAAACAAATCTGTCTTGGAAGAAGTACAACCAAAATGCTCCTTAGAAGCCAGGGTGGCAAGACTTTGCCTCTCGTACTTTGGCCATATTATCAGGAAGGACCAGTTTCTATAGAAGGGCATCAAACTTGATAAAGTGGAGGGTCAGCAAAACAGAGGAAGAACCCTAATAAGATGGACTGATACAGTGGCAGCAGCAAAGGGCTCAAATATAACAAAAATTGTGAGGATTGCACAGGACTGGGCAGTGTTATGCCGTTTATAGGGTTGCTATGAGTCTGAACCAACTTGATGGCACTTACCAACAACATGGATGCTTTTGGCCTAAAGACAAAGTGAGGAAAGATGAAAAAAATGACATTACAAACTGAATATGAGGAAAGAAATAAGTAAAAAAGATGATCCATTCAAACTCTTGATTTCCTATTTCTTCTACTTTAGGAATCCACCGCAGAAGCCACACTTGACACTCTGGCATCATCTTAAAACTTTTATGCTTCATAAATTTTCATTCCCTTACTATAGTGCCTTAGACATCTATCACTCCTGGTCCCTCCCTCCCACTATGCTGCTCCTCTGGCTTTTTTTTTTTGGAGTCCTTTAGACTCCAAACTCCCACCAATTAAAACAATGCAATTTATTAGCTCTTTTCTTTTTCTAACTATTTCTTTCTGGACTCCATAGTATTTTCAGGTTTCTTTGTTTGCTCAACCCCCCCCCCACCTTTTTTTTTTGTCTAAGAGCTATTTATTTACACATTTGTGCTTTGTGTTGTTTTACATGCTCACATTATGGTGGGGGTTTTTTTCAAATTAAATGTAACTTTTTGTTTAATTTCTTATGAATACAAATTTAACACAATGAAAGGGGAAGAGGAGGAGAAATAAGGACAAGTAATTACATGACACTTGTTTTCTGTGAGACCCTGTGTTATATGCTTTACTTACTTGTTGTTGTTGTTATGTGCGTGGAGTCAGTTCTGACTCATAACAACTCTGTA
>NW_006408624.1:3177924-3181922 GCF_000296735.1 Chrysochloris asiatica | reverse complement strand
AGGGTTTCCAAGGCTGTAAATCTTTATGGGAGCAGAAAGCCTCATCTTTCTCCTGTGGAACAGCTGGTAGTTTCGAACTGCTGACCCTGATGTTTGCAGCCCGATTTGTAATCACTACACTACCAGAGCTCCTTTTTACTTAGTTAGTCCTCATTAATATAACCTTCACAATATCATACAAAGCGGGTAATACGAGTCCCACTTTATACAGGAAGAAACTGAAGATCAGAAAAATTAAGTTAGGACAGTGGCTGAGGGTGCTGGATTTTATACCTGTTTTTGTCCATTTCCAGAATATATATGTTTGATATACCATTACATAATTTCTACTATAAACTAAAGGTACATATTCTGGGTCTAAGAAAAAACAATGATAGATTCTATTCTACATAACTGGAGTCTGGGTGTGTCGCTGTAGGACAATGCAATAAACTGCAAGGTTGGTTTGAATCACAAGGTCAGTGATTCAAACTCACCAATTGTTCTTCAGATACCCTATACAGGGTTGCTGTGAGTTGGAACCAATTCGATGGCACTTAACAACAGTCTACATAAACATAAAAATCTTCCCTTTTTTTTTTTTTTCTTTCTTGGGGGTTAGGTGTGGGGGACATACACAAAAGCACTTAGGAATATATAATAATTTACACCACTAAAGGGCACAGTCTGCAAGCCTGCCTCCTGGCTGCCAGCCCTCAGTTGCTCTCTTCCCATGTGTCTAGAGCCCTCAGCTGCTCTCTCTCTCCATGTATCCATTTTTGCCTCCATCCCTGGTATTGCTGCTTCTCTGGATAGGGTCCCGCATTCTGCTTGTGCTCTTCCCCCTTGATGGTCCTAGGGTCCTCTGTTTCTGGACTGTAAGATTAACTACTCCCCTGTTTTTGTGACAAAACTTCTACCTTTAAAGTTGTGACAGTCGCAATTAGTCATTGTAACAATTACTCACTACTGAATCATAAGAATTGTATCCCCATCTCACTTCACCAGACCCATCTAGACAAGATGAAAACCATTCAATGGGGATTCTTCCTTCTCTCACACACTCTGAAACTAAACTCTCACTTGAAAACTTGTAAGCCAGTCACTTCATGCCTTTAGTGCTCCCTCATTTTAGGTAGCAATTGTCTAAGTTGCCTGCCCCTATCTACCCTGTATACAGAGGGGATAGCATTGATATTTCCTGTGAAGACTCCTTCCCTCTCAGTTGGTATTTTGAGCTATTACATCCATAAGTATAAGTCAAGTTCATCAAATTGTAGCAATTTAACACTTGCTTCCTTTATAAAAAAAAAAATTTTTTTTATCTTCCCCTAGTCAAGTTCTGATTATTGAGCCATTGAGGCTAGGTCAAATGGGTAGTCTCTGTAAGTTTGGGTGTTCTTGTGCATCTCCCCTCACTTTATATCAGCTGGATGCTTCACTCTCAGCTCTAGCCCTCTGTGGTTATGTCCTTGTCTATGGGCTCTGGTACCCCCAGGTCTCACCACACTTTGGACCAACCAGCCCTTCCTCTTCTTTCTCTCATCTCCAGGTCAACAGGAGTCTAGGGAACATGGTTGAACTCAGCCCATTTCTTTATTGTTGTCTTTCCCTCTCTTCCACTCACCAGTAGACCAATATGGTCACTAGCAAGCTTATATGCCTGCTCATGTGTTCCCTTTGAGTTTGTTTTGGAGGGTGCTCATCCTTTTGATATATTTGTCAAGGTCAAATTTGAATCAATTAAACCCTGTATTCTATACTCTTATTCCTGATCTGTAAAGTTGGTGTTAAGTGCTGTTGAGTCGGTTTAGACTCATAGCGACCCTGTATAGTCTCCAAGGAGTGACTGGTGGGTTTGAACCACCAACCTTGCAGTTAGCAGTCCAGTGCTTATCCTGCAGAGCCACACTAGGACTCCAACAGATAGTTAAAAACCAAAAACCCAATTTATCTGATAGCTATTACAAATGTGTACTTTCCCTAGTCACTTTATAACTGTCGAATTGCTACTGTGGATTCTTAATATTGTTCATGGCAAACATTTTTTTCCAGTCACTTCCTGAATCATGATAGGAAGCATCTCTAATTGAACATTAAACTCTTCCTGTACCCGGACTTTTTACTTACCCAAATGCTGCACTAACAATAACTCTTCTCTTGTCATTTTATTCACTCTCTTTTCTTTGTCTCTTCTTTTGTTGTTGTTGATGTTAAGTGCCGTTGAGTCAGTTCTGACCCATAGCAACCCTGTATAGGGTTTCCGAGGAGCAGTTGGCGAACTTGAACCACTGACCTGTGTTTCTAACCGACTTTGCAATCAAGTGCATTAACCTGCAGCATCACACTAGGACTCCTGTTTCTCCTTTAATTATAGTTAAATCTTCTCTACCTTACAAAAATATCCTTGGACTATGTTGTCTCCTCAAGGAAAAGTACTGTACCTTTATTGAATCTATAGCTGTCCTTTTAAGTATGAGATCAAATCCCCATATCTTTGCTAACAGTTTGTATTTTGTTGTTGGTGTTGATATGTGCTGTTGAGAATTCTGACCCACAGCAACCCTATAGGACAGAGTAGACCAGTTTCATATAGTTTCCTAGTCTATAATATTTATAGAAGTATATTGCTAGGTTTTTTTCCCCCAGAGTCACTGGTGGGTTCAAACTATCAAACTTTCAGTTTATCATCAAGCACTTAACAACAGTGCCACCAGGACTCTTTTTTAGACTTTAGCCTTCATTTCTGCCCACTCCTCACAAATCCACTGGGTAAGAAACAGTATTCAATTTCTGCTATAATGTGCATTGTCCCTGAATATTGGGGAGACAGAGCATCCTTATCGATGTGTCAGGTTTCCTCTTTTGTAATCTGCCTCTTCATATGCTTGGTCCATTATTCTATCAACCTTTACAGAAAAAGGAGTAACTGAGAAAAGTAGCAAGAATTTGCTTCAATGTATCACTTAGTAGAATGTGGACTTGGCACTGGCCTTCAACATTTATTGTTTTTCATGAATATTTCAAGTCTGATAGGCAAGTGGTCTACGGGACGTGGCAGGTTAGCCATGACTGATGAGGATATCCCTATGGTAACTTCAGGTCCCTGCTGTTTGTGATTCAGAAATAAACAAATCATGTACTCCAGACTGAAGAATGAGACAGAATTTCATTAACCTATTCTCTGTACTACAGGATTTGAGTCATTGCTTTGAAAGCTTTTACAACAGATCCTCAGTGGCAGCTTGGCTAGATTTTCATGGCCAATGTCTTCAAGAAACTGTAAGGTATGGGACCAGATCTACCTTTAGGAATTATGTTACTAATCCACTCTGGTTCTTCCAAAACATTTGGTTAATTACATCACAGGCTAGATCAACAGTATCTGCTTGATTTTCATTCCATGTATCAGTGGGGCCAATGGTCTGTAATGATGCTATGGTTCATTTTCAGAGGGGCATGGATGATCTGAATGACACTGTTCCTATGACTTATCAACTGTACAACACTGGGAAAATGGCCCAAGGTGGGACCTGTGCACTCTACCAGTGGAGGATGTGCACTTAAGAGACAGTCTAGTGCCACTGTTAGTGTTTCCAGATTTTCTGCATTAAGACTGCTCTTCTCCAGGAGCTCAGTTAATTATTGATTATTTACAGTTGTTTCTCACATTAGTCTTTTAGATTTGGGGAACAGAAGTCATATAACAAATAACCAATTAGTACATTTTATTTACAACACTTCTAATAACCATAAAAGAAAGTGGCTATTTAGTAATAATGAATTTACTAGAAAAAGACAGTGACCATCTAGAAGTCAAGAAGAATTAAATTTTCTCGGAAAATGACCTCAAAGTAGCAAATCTAAGGCACATATTTTGATTTGCTTTCATTTCATTTTCTCATCTGTGAGAAAATTTTTATGAATACTACCTCTGGTGGTGGTGGTGGTTATACGCTACTGAGTCAGTACTGACTCACAGTGATCCTGTAAAGTGTTTCTTTTTTTTTTTTTTTTTT
>NW_006408624.1:3167039-3177494 GCF_000296735.1 Chrysochloris asiatica | reverse complement strand
GTGATCCCTTATCAGGGCATTTGGTTCAGGACAGTTGGTAGTGGTAGTCGCGTACTGTCTAGTTCTTCTGGTCTCAAGAGTTGTGGAGACTGGTATTCACATGTTACATTAATCTACTGGTGTAACTGATTCCAAGATGAGGCTGTAAATCTTTATGGGAACAGAAAGCCTCATCTTTCTCCTGTGGAGCAGCTGGTACACTTGAAACTACTGACCTTGCAGTTAGTAGCCCAGCTCACAATCCACTGCACTACCAGAGCTTCTTTAATACTTCCTCCAGAACCTCTGAAATGTAAGTGCCATAGAGTCAGTTCTGACTCATAGTGACCCTGTATAGAGTTTCAAGGAGTGGCTGGTGAGTTTGAACCACTGACCTTGTGTTTCAAACCAACCTTATGGTTGGGTGCTTATTCTACAGTGCCACACCAGGAGAGACCAAATTAAACAGATAAAGACGAAAATCCTGGAACCTTGAACTTTAGAGGAATGGTTAAAATAGTGGACTGAGTGCTTGCTAGGAGGAGAAGCTGAGCAGGGACAGTGAGAGGGGGAGTCTGGTTAACAGCTGGCCATATGCCATATGGCCAATTTGTACTATTGTGAATAGCTTTGGCCTGGCAAAGCAGATTCAAACAAGAGACAGAAAAAGATGCTATTTTTTTTTTTTTTCTTGGTGACCAGATGTGTGGTCAGCCCCCACCCTCATCCACCCTCAGTGCACACCCTGCTAGGAGTTACATGGCTGTGAGTCATGTCAGTGTGAGGTGGGGGCTGGTTGCATGACCTTGGTGTCTGGATTCAGGTGGGCTCAACTCCAGACCTATAGAACTGACAGAGCCACAAGACCAGCATTAGTCTAGTAGAAACCGTCATAACCAGCCACCCTGCTCCTTGCTGGCCTGTGGTCCTAACAGACACTGAAACCAGCTCCATCAAGGGCCTCAGCAAATTATTTTTGGAATGAGTGCCCTGAACACATATAACATCTAGGCCTATAGGAAGTTCATCTAGGGCCAGGAACTCTGCTGTCACATTCCTCCCTCACCCACCTTGTCAGTTCCTTGGCTGGCAGGAGTCTCCCAGTGTTTTCTTCTCTCTGGGTCCAACAGTTGCACTGCTCCCCCCTACACCCACTCCTTTTGTTGTTTTTGTTTATTCTATCTTCTCTTTTCATTCTCTTGAATTTTACCTTTTCTCGCTCCACTTTTGTTTTTCCTTCTTCTGTTTCTAATTTCCCCTTTAGGTCTTTCTTTACTTCTCTCTACTCTCTTTCTCTTTTCATCTTCCCTCTCCCTGTTTGTTGTTTTTTTTATTTCTTCCTTTTATTTTTTCAACTGTAGCTCCATTTTCCATTTTCTCTTTTTAGTTATTTCTGGTTGCTTCCTGTTTTATTTATTTTTTCTCTTTTATTATTTCTCCTTTTAATTGTTGGTTGCTTGTTTGTTTATTCTGATTTGTTTTCTTGTATGTGTAGTATGTAGTTTCTCCTCATTCCCACCCAACAGAAGACAACAACAGTGCCCATACAACCCAGACATAACCACATCCTCTGTAGCTCTGTACACTGGGAAGAGCCAATACCCACTCCTATACCTCCTGATTAACAAAAGACAGCAACCAACACCAGCCAAATCCACCCTAAACTGAGGTGCATGAATGGCAAATGAGGGCAGTGTACACACTTTCATTCTCTAACTATATCCACAGGAGGCAGTTGGTGAGATCCGAAGAACACATCAACACCCAATCATCAATTATACACAGCTATGACAATCCCACAATGCTCCAGAGACAAAAGATAATTTTAGCTCACACGAAGAAACAGATGACCACAATGCAGAGCTAGACATTTCTGAGGAAAAAAAGGTAATGGAACTGAAAAATAATTTTTAAAAGTGATATTTGTGTAACTTCAAAGGATTGACAGGAAGACTGAGGAAAGCAAGAACACATAAGAAACTTTAGAAAAATTCAGGAAAACACTACAAGAACAAACAGACAAAATAAATGCAAAGTTTTAAATAATACAAAACCTCCAATTAGAAATCTAGAAGATTAATATTAAGATTTCAGAAATGGACAACACATTGAAAGGGTAAAGGAGTAGATCCAACCAAAGCAATGGAAAATTGAATTAGTGACCTTAAAGATGAATCTCTCAATACTAGTATTCTAGAAGAACAATAAAAATAAGAATGAAAAAAATCTAAAGAAAGCCTAAAAGTTATGTGAAACACCATGAAAAGGAATAGTTTACAACTGATTGGAATTCCAGGACAAGAACAAACAATAAAAAGCAGTGAAAAGTATCAGAGTTGTTTAAGAACACTTCCCTAGCATCATGAAGGACAAGAACACAACCATTTAAGAAGCTGAAAGAACCCCAAACAGGATAGATCCCCAAAGAAAATAACCAAGACATATCATAATCAAACTTTCTAAAACTAAGGATAAGGAATGAATCCTGAAAGAAACTCTGGAATAATGAAAAGTTACTTATATACGAGAATCATTAAGATGAAACTCTAATTTCTCAGCAAAAACTATGCAGGCAAGAAGGCAATGGGATGATATATAGAAGACTCTGGGGCAAAAAAAAGTTGCCACTGAAAGAAAAAAATTGCCAACCAAGAATTATACACCCAGCAAAACTTTCTCTCAAATATGACAGCAGAATAGGACATTTCCAGATAAACAGAAATGAAAAGAATTTGTAATAACTAGACTTTACAAAAAAATACTAAAGGGTGTTCTTTGGTTTGAGAACCAACAAAAGCAGACAACAACATGAGATTAACATACAGGACAATACCACCCAGAACTCAATCATATATATAAGTATTTAAAGTAAAACAAACCTAACAAGACTGAATGTAGGGAACCAGGGATCAATTTATAATGTAATCAACTACAAAGCAAAATGAGGGTATAGTATAAATACATAAGTTACAAATGGTGAGGCAGTCAAGTAAATTTCAAGATAAAACAGACTGCTTTAAATGGGGGAAAAATTAATAAATTACAGGGCAATTTCAAATATACCTCATCAAAATAAAAAAGAAGAAAATTAGAAAGGTTTAATAAATATTAACATAGCAGAAATGAAAATGAAAATAAAATCCAGAAACAAAATCAACTCAGCACAGAAATTTACGTGGAACCACACACACACATTCTCTCTCTCTCAAAGAAACACATACAGCAAAATGACAGCAATCATTTCATACCTATTGAAAATTACACTGAATGTAACTGGATTAAATGCACCAGTCAAGAGACAAAAACAGTACCAGAACGGATAAGAAAACAGGATCCTTCAATATGCTGTTTACATGACACATCTTACAGACAAAGACAGAAACAGACTAAAAATCAAAGACTGGAAAAAATATATCAAGCTAATGGTAATATAAAATGAGCAGGAGTGGCAATTTTAATCTCTGTTAAATAGACTTAAAAAAAAAAGAAAAAGCAGTCTAAGAGACGAAGAAGGACATTATATCATGAGTAAGGCGTCAATTGAACAACAGGACAAAACCTTAACAAATATCTACATCCCCAACTCAAGATTCTCAAAATACATAAATCAAACTCTAATAGAACTAGAAAAAAGCAATAGACAATTCTAGGAGACTTTCATACACCACTTTTGATGACGGACAGAACTAGAAGAAATTCAACAAAGACACAGAAGAACTAAAGTACACAATAACCAACTTGACCTCATAGATATATTCAGAACACATAATACAACAATAGCACAATACACATTTTCTGGTGCACATGGAGGTGTGCACATGTTGAAGAATTGGCAAAATATCTCACAACATGATGAATCTGGATGACTTTATGCTGAGTGAAACTGGTCAATCCCAGAAGGACAAGAGATGTTGTATAGGACAACTATCATGAAAGTTTAAAGGTTTTCTTGATAAAAGAAACATTCTATGATGTTAATGGGCAAGTGGGAAAGTAAAATTATTCACAGGCTAAAGGGTAGACATACATTAATGTGGATAAAGGGACAGACAATATATAACAAGAGGGACGTTGACAGAGGAAAGCTGAAGGTAGTGGGAGACACAGGGAGGAATACAAGAGTTACAGTGAACAGAGGTAAATACTGTTAACTGAAGGTACATGGAGTGGATTGCAACCATTGTAATGAAAACAAAGAATACAATTTGCTGATGTAAAATTGATGGTCTGTTCCATAAACCTTCACTCAATTCACATTAAAAAATTTTAAAAGTACATAAAGCAATACAAAGAAATAGGTAAGTTAATTTTCTTCACTAAAGAAAACAGTTTATATTCATGGTTAAAACTTTAATGCCACTATCATTTTCAAGAACAAATAAGATTTACTGGCAAGTCCCTGGGACCATCAAGGGAGAAGAGTGGAGTGTGCGACCCTACCAGGGGAGGCAGTGATGCCAGAGATGGAGGCAGAGATGATGACATGGAGAAATGGAATGGCTGGGAACTCTAGACCCAGAGAGGGAGAGGGACTGTGTGTTGGCGACCGGGGGCCAGGCTTGCAGGGTATACCCTTTGGTTGGTTGATGATACATGGAGGGGACTGTAACCATGGCAAATGATATACGATAGGATGAATGTAAAGCTAATGTTCTCCCATGTAAGCTATCACGTAGGTCATAATAAAACATTAAAAAAAAAAATACAATGACATTTTAAAAATGCTGTCCTTTGTTCAAAATCGAGTAAATAATATCTGGCTTTTTGCAGTTTATAAGAAATACTTTTAAAACAAGCTGATCCAGATAGGTTACAAATAAAAAAGTAAGAAAGAATCTGCCAGTTGCAATTGAGTGGGCTCAGACATACAGCAACCCTACATGTGTCAGAGCAGAACTATGCTCCCCGGGGTTATTAATGACTGATTTCTCAGAAGTAGATTGCAAGGCCTTTCTTTCTTTTGAGATGTCAAAAGCATGAATGGCAGTATTAAAATAAACAAAGAATCAGATGTTAATTTTAAACATTAAACAGGATAATGGCAAAAGAAATTTTGTGATCCAACAAGTTAACAAGTAATTCATCTTTTTGCAATACATAAACAAATTCTTCAAATTGCAAAAAAAAACCTTGAAAACTGTACAATTATGGGGAGATCAAGGAGAGAACACTCATCTGTCAATTTGTTGTGCTGTGGTATCTTGCATGTTTCTGTCATGCTGGAAACTATGCCATTGGTATTTTAAGTACAAGCAAGGGTCACCCATGGTGGACAGGTTTCAGTGGTACAGCTTCCAGATTAAGACAGACTAGGAAGAAGGACAGGCTGAGAACTTCTGAATGTTTGCCACTGACAACATTATGAATAGCAGAACACTATCAGATATAGTGTCAGAAGATGAAAACATCATAAATAGCAGACTATTATTGTGGACTCCTGATGTGGCACTATAGGATAAGCACTGGACTACAAACCACGACGTTAGTGGTTCAAACCCACCAGCTGCTCTTTGGAAACACTACACAGGGTCACTGAGTTGGAACCAACTCCATGGCACTTACCAACAACAACATCAGATACAGTGTTGAAAAATGAGCCCCTCACATTGAAAGGCACACAAAATAAGACTGGGAAGGAGCAGCCTTCTCAAAGAAGATTTGACTATAATTATGTGAATAAAGCAAAGCTTTCAAGACCTTCATGTGCAGATGGGGCACACCTTAAAATGAGAAGAAACAGCTGCAAACACATATTAATAACTGAAACATGATATGTATGAAGTGTGTATCTATGAAAATTGGAAGTTGTCAAAAAATAAAATGGAATGCACAGAGATCAATGTCCTAGGCATTAGTGCATTGAAATGGACTGGTATTGGCCATTTTAATCTGTAGAGGATGGTGTCACATTCATTGTCAATAAGAGCATTTCAATATTTATTTTGAAGTAAAATGATGTCTGTGATAGGATAATATCCATATGCATACAAGGAAGAACAGTTAACACCACTATTTTTCAAATGTAGACACCAACCCCTAAAGCCAGTGATGATGATATTGAAGAACTCTACTTCTTCAGTCTGAAACCAACCAAACATGCAATCAAGATGTACAGATAATAACTGGTGATTGGAATGTCAAGGTTGGAAACAAAGAGGAAAGATCTTTGTAGTTGGAAAATATGGTGACAGAAATGATGCTAGAGGTACGTAGTACGATAGATTTTGCAAGACCAATGACTTCTTCATTGCATATACCTTTTTTAAACAACATAGAGACATGGATAAACACTAGACTGCAATGTCAGTTTGAACCTCAAGGTTGGCAGTTCAAACCCACCTTGGAAACTCTACACAGGATCATTATGACTTAGAAACGACTTAACGGCACTTAACAACAAAAACATATACATGGACCTCACCAGATGGAATACAAAGATATCAATCTGACTACATTTGTGGGAAGAGAGTGAATGCTCAGTATCATCATCCAAAACAAAGCAAGGGGCAGACTGTGGAACAGACCATCAATTGCTCATATACAAGTTCAGTCTAGGTGAAGAAAATAAAAATAAATCCACAAAAGCCAAAATATGACCTTGAATATATCCCACCTGAAATTACAGATCATCTGACAAACAGTTTGATGCATTAGACACTGATGACCAAACACTAGAAGAGTTGGAGGATACCATGAAAGCATCATACAGGAAGAAAGCAAAAGTTATTAAGACAGAAAAGGCCAAAATGATGTCAAAAAAGACTCTGAAACTTGCTCTTTAGCTGAGAATGATAAATGAAATAGAATAAGGAAATAAAAGAGCACTATAGAAAATTTCAAAAGGCAGCTCAAGAAACAAAGTCAAATATTATAATGAAATGTGCAGAGACCTGTAGTTAGAAAACAAAAAGGAAGAACAGTCAGCATTTCTCAAGCTGAAAGAATTGGAAGAAAAAATCAAGCCTTGACTTTCAATATCGAAGGATTCTATGAGAAAATACTGAATGATGCAAAAACTACCAAAAGAAATGAAAGGTATACACAGAGACACTTTAGCAAAATGACATGGTTGAAGTTCAACCATTTCATGAAGTAGCATATGATCAAGAACCGTTGGTACTGAAAGAAAAAGTCCAAGTAGCACTGAAGGTATTGGTGAAACCCAAGGCTCCAGGAATTGATGGAAATCTTTCAACAAATTGATGAAGCAATGGAGACATGGAGGTCATCTATACCAAGAAATTTGGAAGACAACTACCTGGCCAACTTATTGGAAGAGATCCATATTTCCCAAGAGAGTGGACCCAATGGAATGCAGAAACCATCAAACAATATCATTAATATCACATGCAAATAAAATTTTGCTAAAGATAATTCAAAAAACAGCTGCAACAGTACATCAACAAGGAACTGCCAGAAATTCAAGCCAAATTCAGAAGAGGAAATGAAATAAAGGATATAATTTCTGACATCAAATGCATCTTGGTTAAAAGCAGAGAATACCAGAAAGATGTTTACTTGTGCTATATTGACTATACAAAGGCTTTAAACAGTATGGATCATGACAAGTTTATGGATAACACTGCAAAGAATGGGTATTCCAGAACACTTAATTGTACTCAGGAGGAAACTGTACATAGACTAAAAGGCATTCATTTGAACAAAACAAGGGGATACTGAATGGTTTAAAATCAGGAAAGGTGTGAGTCAGGGTTGTATCCTTTCACTATACTTATTTAATGTGTATACTGAGTAAATTATCTGAGAAACTGGATTATATGACAAAGAGTATTCCAGCTGTATTGGAGGAAGACTAATTAACAACCTGTGATATGCAGATGATTCAACTTTGCTTGCTGGTAACAGAGGACTTAAGGTACTTATTGATGAAGATCAAAGACTACAGCCTTAGTATGGATTGCACCTCAAAGTAAAGAAAACAAAGATCCTCACAACTGGACCAATAAATAGTATCATGATAAATGGAGAAAAGACTTAATTTTGCTTGGATCTACAATCAGCACCAATGGAAGGAGCAGTCAAGAAATCACACGATGTATTACAATAGACAAATCTGCATAAAACCTCTTAAAAGTGTTTTAGAGTAAAGATGTGTGAGGACTGAGGTGTGCCTGAACCTGAGCCATCATATTTTCAATAGGCTCATATACATGTGACAGTTGGATAAGGAATACAGTGGAAGAATGGATGCAATTGAGTTATGATGTTGGAGAAGAATATTAAAAGTACCATGGACTGCCAGAAGAACTAACAAATTTGTGTTGGAGGAAGTATAGTCAGAATGCTTCTTAGAAGGCAGGACAGCAAGACTTTGTCTCTTATACTTCAGACATAATATCAGGAAGGACATCATGGTTGGTAAAGTAGAGGGTCAGCAAAAAAAGCAGAAAACACCCTATGAGATGGACTGGCACAGTGGCAGTAGCAATGGGCTCAAGCATAACAACAATTGTGAAGATGGTGCAAGAATGGGCAATGCTTCCTTTTGTTGTTCATAGGGTCACTCTGAATTGGAGTTGATTGGACAGTACCTATCAATAATTTGATAATTACAGAAGGATACAGAAGATTTTAACAATATAATTTAAAAATTCAATTAAAAAATACCTATGAAACTTCTAGGGAATAAATTACATGCATTGAACACTAATGACTGAAGACCAGAAGTGTCGTGGACAACAAGAATACCATATATAGAGAAAACAAAAGGTGATTAAAAAGACAGGAAAGAAAGAAAACACCAAAATGGATTAAAAAAAAGAGGGATATACTTAGGGACTCTCACACATAGCATAAATGCACTATTAAACATAACTGAAATCACAAAAACAACAGAAGACAAAATAGATGGCTGAGACTTTCTAAAAATTAGACACTTAAGTGCCTTAAAGGAGTCCTGGTGTGGCACTGCAGGTTAATGCACTAAAATGTAAGGTCAGTTTGAACCACAAGCTCACTAATTGTGCCATGAAAACCCTATACAGGGTTACTTATGAATCAGAACTGACTCTACAGCATTTAACAACAACAACAACAATTAACAACGACGTGCCTAAAAAGATTTCAACAAAAGAATAAAAGGAGAACCAAGAGACTGGTAAAAATAGACAAGGAGCTTATCTCAAAGATTTACAGAAAACTCCAACATCCTTAACAATGAAAAGACAATTCAATGGGCTGAGGACAAGAACAGACATTTCAACAAAGAAGACATTCAGGTGGCCAACAAACGTGAAGAAATGCTCGCAACCATTAGCTGTTGTCGCTGTTGTTAAGTGCTGTCAAGTCTATTACAACATGTAGAGACTCTGCATAGGGGTTTCTGAAGTGGTAAATCTTTGTAGGAGCAAAAAGCCTCATCTTTGTCCCAAGGAGCAACTGGTGCACTTAAACTGTTAACCTTGTGGTTTGAAGTCTAGTGTTCATCCTACAGAGCCACCACACTCCCACTGTTGTTGTTAAGTGCTGTCGAGTAGATTCTAACCCATAGCAACCCTGTATAAGGTTTCCAAGGAGCAGCTGGTGACCTGGAAGCACCAACCTTGCAGTTCAAACAACTTTGCAGTCTGACTCATTAGCCCACAGTGCCACACTAGGACTCCACACTCCCACTGCTGTTGTTCTTAAGTGCCTTCGAGTCGAATTAAAGACATACAAATCAAAACAACAATGAGACATCATCTCACCCAGTATTAATAGCAAAGTTAAAACAAAATAAGCAAAAACACAGAAAACAAAACATGCTGGTGGGAGTGTGGAAAGACTGGGGTCCCCTATACTGCTGATGGGTGTGTAAAATGGTGCAACCACTGTGGAAGACCGTATGGCGCTTCTCAAAAACTTAGAAACAGAAATTCTGTATGACTCAGCAATTCCTCTACTTGGAAATCAGAGCCATAACATGAATACATATAAGCACACTCATGTTCATCACAGCTCTATTCACAATCGCAAAAGATGGAGACAGCCAAATGTCCATCAATAGAAGAATGGATAAACAACTTTGGTATATACACACAATGGGATATTATGCAATGTTGAAAAATAATGATAAAACTGCAAAACACCTCACAATATGGATGAACCTGGAGGACACTGTTATTGTTACATGTCAACAAGTTGGTACTGACTCATAGCGATTCTATACACAACAGAACGAGACATTACCTGGTCCTGTACCAACCTCACAGTCTTTGCTATATTTGAGCCCAATGCTGCTGCCAAAATGCCAACCATCTTGTTAGGGGTCTTCCTCTTTTTCTCCAACCCTCCATTTTACCAAAATGAAATTCTTCTCTAGGGATGGTCCCTCCTGACAATATGTCTGAAGCATGAAAGACAAAGTCTAGCTGTCCTGGCTTCCAGGGAGCACTCTGGCAGTACTTCTTCCAACACAGATGTTTTTTTTTTCTTTGTCCATGGTACTTTTAATATTCTCCAACACCATAACTCAAA
>NW_006408624.1:3165378-3166284 GCF_000296735.1 Chrysochloris asiatica | reverse complement strand
AATTTAGGTATCCAATGTCCAAGTTGCCCGTCTCTGTCTACTCTGTGTGTGGAGGGGGATCATTACCTTTTTTGACTGCTGCTTCTATTAAGTGTTGATGGTTGATCTACGCAAAATGAAGTCTTGACAACTTCAATCTTTTCTCCATTTATCGTGATATTATTTATCAGTCCAGTGGTGAGGATTTTTGTTTTCTTTATGTTGAGGTGTAACCCAATATTAAAGGTTATGGTCTTTGATCTTCTAAGTACTTTAAGTCCTCTTTGTTTTCAGCAAGCAAGGTTGTATCATCTGCATATCGCAGGTTGTTAGTGAGTCTTCCTCCTAACCTGATGACACATTTTTCTTCATATAATTCAGCTTCTCTGATTGCTTGCTCAGCACACAGATTGAGTAAGTATGGTGAAAGAATACCATCTTGTTGCATACCTTTCCTAATTTTAAACCATTTGGTGTTTCCTTGTTGTGTTCAAACAACTACCTCTTGGTCTATGTACCAGTTCCTCATGAGCACAATCAAGTGTTCTGGAATGCTAATTCACTGCACTGCTGTCCATAGCTTGTCACAATCACATAATCAGAAGCCTTTGCGTAATCAATAAATAAAGCACAGGTAAACATCTTTCTGGTATTCTCTACTTTTAGCTAAGATCCAGCTAATATCAACAATGATATCCCTCTTTCCACGTCCTCTTCTGAATCTAGCTTGAACCTCTGGAAGTTCTCTGTCAATGTATGGTTGCAACTGTTTTTGAATTACCTTTAGCAAAATTTGCTTGCATGTGATATTAATGATATTGTCTGATGATTTCCACATTCTGTTGGATCACCTCTCTTTGGAATGGACACAAATATGGATCTCTACTAGTCAAGTGGTCAGGTAATTTTCCAAATTTCTTGACATAG
>NW_006408624.1:3150426-3165039 GCF_000296735.1 Chrysochloris asiatica | reverse complement strand
TTGATTATATGCTCTTTCCTCAAGTGGCTGAACATCAAACCATATCTCTCTGGTAGTGACTTTGTGTATTCCTTCCATCTTGTTTTGATGCTTTCTGCATGATTCAATATTTTGCCCACAGAATCCTTCAATATTGCAAGTCAAGGCTTGAATTTTTTGTTCAGTTCCTTCAGCTTGTGGAATTGTTCTTCCCTTTTGGTTTTCTAACTCCAGGTCTTTGCACATTTTGTTATTAATGTCTGACTTTGTCTCCTCAAGCTGCCTTTTGAAATTTTTTATTCAGCTCTTTTACCTCCTTATTTTTTCTATTTGCTTTAGCATCTCTACACTGGAGAGCAAGTTTCAGAGCCTCTTCTGGAATCCATTTTGGCCTTTTTCTTCTTTCTTGACTTCTTAATGACCTTTTGCTTTTTTCTTATATGATGTTCTTGATGCCATCCGCAATTATTCTGCTCTTTAGTCTTTAGTGTCTAATGCATCAAATTTGTTCTTTAGATGATCTCTAAATTCAGGTGGGTTAGGTTGAAGGTCATATTTGGCTCTCATGGACTTGCCTTAATTTCCTTCAGTTTCAATTTTTTTCAGCCTCAGTTTGAACTAGCATATGAGCAACTGATGATCTGTTTCACAGTCTGCCCCTGGCTTTGTTTTGGCTGATGATATGGAGCTTTTTGACTGTCTCTTTCCACAGATGTAGTCAATTTGATTTTGGTGTATTCCATCTGGTGAGGTCCATGTAGAAGACATTATGATGAGTGAAATTAGTCAATCACTAAAGGGCAAATACTATATAAGACTAATAATTGTAAAAACTCAAGAAAAGATCTGCATATTAAAACATTCTTTAATGGTAACCAGAAGTAGGTAGGAAGGGAGAATAATTCACAAGTTAGAGGGTTGACATTTGTTAACTTGGGAAATGGGGAAGGCGATATATAATAAGAGGGAGGTTAGCAGAAGAATGACCAAGGCAAGGGAAGACACAAAGAAAAGTGCAAGAGTTAACAGTGGTAAATACTGTTATATATACAAACCTGCAATAACAATGATATACAGGTAGATACATGGCTAGACACACAAACTGAATGGTTGTAGGAGGGAGAGATGGAGGATATTCACAAATATATAAACGTTTGACAGAATATCTGAACTTGGGTATTTGCCTTTGCTGCAAACAGATCTATGAATGCAAAATGAAAACTTTTTAGACTTTACCAAATACCTTGAGGGAATGAGTTGCTGGGCCTGGGGGCTCAGAACCATAGATAGTCTCAGGGGACACCAAGGCCAATTGGCATAACATAGTCCAAAAAGACAATATTCTACTAATTTGATGAATCGTGACTGGGATCTTAAAAGCTCATGAGTGACTACCTAAGGTGCAATTAGTGGTTTCTCCCTAAGTGGAGGAAAGAAAACTAATGAAAATTGAAGATGCTCATAATTGCTTAGTTCAATGTGAACATCAGTCTCCATGACACTGAGATCAGAAGAACTAGATGGTGCTTAGCTACTACTACTAACTTTTCTGATAGGAATCACATTAGAAGGCCCTGGATAGACAGGGAGAAAATGTGGAACAAATTCAAAATGATGAAAAAGACCACCCTAACAGGTCAGAATGAGACCTGAGGAACTTGACACTGTGTCCCTTTGTGTCTGGAGCTGAGCTCACCTTCTTGCCTCAATTTTTAGCCACAAGATGAATGAGTGTATGCGGAGGGGGGTGGGCAGCAACAATAGTAAGGTGTGCTCATTTGGAATGGCCAGCCATTCAGGATCAAAGGAGCAACATTTACCTAAGGACAAAGTTCTGAAGGGTTGAGGAGGAGGGTGGAATAAAAATCAGAATCACAGGAAGGAAGCAGTGGTATAACTCATGTTACATGGAGGGGACTGTAATCATTAAATAAAAATGAAGTGCGTGCTTTTTAAAAACTGATGACTTACTCTGTAAACCTTCACTCAATTCACAATAGAAAGTTTAAGGAAAAAGCAAAAATGGATTTTTTTCATGAACCTTTTGAAGCCTTCTTGTATATTATAATCAAATGTGCAAAGACCTAGGGTAAGAAAACCAAAAAGGAAGAACATGTGCTAAATTTTTCAAGTTGAAATAAATGAGGAAAAAATTTAAACCTCAAGTTGCAATAATGAATTCTTTAGGCAAAATATTGAGTGACAAAGGAAGCATTAAAAGAAGCTAGAATGAATATACAGTCACTGTACCAAAAAGAATTGGTCAATATTCAATCATTTCAGGAGGCAGTATGTGATTAAGAACTAATGGTACTGAAGAAGACATCCAAGCTGCACTGAAATATTGATGAAAAAACAAGGCTGTAGGAACTGATGGAATACCAATTAAGATGCTTCACGACAAATGGATCTAATGTTGGATGTGTTCACTGGTCTATGCCAAAAAATGTGGAAGACAACTACCTGGCCAACTGACTAGAAGAGATCCATATTCATGTCCATTCAAAAGAAAGGTGATCCAAAAGAGTGTGGGAATTACAGGTGCTGTAGGATAAGCACTGGACTGCTGACCACAATGTCATGGTTCAAACTCATCAGCCACTCCTCAGAAATCTTATAAAGGGCTGTAATGAGTTGGAATGGTCAAGGTAGGAGGGGTATCACTGCAGAGAACACCAGCAAGATTTTTACCTGTGATATGACTACACAAAAGCATTTGACTGTGAGGATCATAATAAATAATGGCCAACACTGTGAAGAATGAAACCCAAGAATACTTAATTGTGCTCATGTGGAATATGTACATAAATCCAGAGGTAGTCATTTGAACAGAATAATGGGATATGGTAAGGTTTTAAATCAGGAAAGATGTGCCTTAGTGTTGTTACCTTTTACCATACTTGTTCCATCTGTAGCTGAGCAAATAATCTGTTAAACTGGACTATGTGAAGAATTATGTGATATCAGTATCAGAGAAAGTCTCATGAACAATTTGTGATATGCAGATGACACAACCTTACCTGCTAAAAGTTAAGAGGATCTGTACATTTACTAATGAAGATCAGAGACTACAGCCCACTACAGACTGCATATAGTTGCTGTGGATTATACCTCAGTATAAAGAAAACAAAAATTCTCACAACTGGACCAATAAGCAGTATCATGATAAATGAAGAAAGTACTGAAGTTGGCTAACAATCAATGTCCATGGAAGCAGCAAAGAATTAAACATTGCATTGGGCAAATCTGCTGCAAGTGTTAAAAAGCAGAGACATTACTTTAATGATTAAGGTCTTCTTGACTCAAGCCACAGTATTTTCCATCCTTTCATGTGCATGTGAAAACTGGACAATAACAAAAGAAAACTAAAGAACTGACACATTCAACTTGTGGTGTTGACAAAGAACACTGACTGTATCATGGGTACCGGAACATGCAAATCTGCCTTGGAAGAAGTATAGTTGTAATGTTCCTTAGATATGAGAATGGTGAGACTTTGTCTCTCTTACTTAAACATGGTATTGCCATCGAGTCGGTTCTGACCCATAGCAATCCTGTACAGGGCTTCTGAGGAGTGGCTGGTGAGCTTGAACCACCAATCGTGCAGTTAAATAGACTTTGCAGTCCAATGCACAAATCCACAGCATCACACCAGGACTCCAGACATGTTATTAGAAGGGACTAAATCCACAGCCATCAGGTTAATTCCAACTCACAGTGACCCTTTATAGAGCTTCTGAGGCTATAAATCTTTATGGGAGCAGAGAGTCTCATCTTTCTCCCATGAAGAGGTTGGGTTTGAATCACTGACCTTGCAGTTAGCAGTCCAATGCTTATCTTGTAGCACTCCTGATAAAGTAGAGGGTGAGTTAAAAAAAGGAAGACCCTCAATGGAGATTGACTGGCTCAGTGGCTGCAATAACGAGCTCAAACACAGCAATGGTTGTGAAGATGGCACAGAACCAGACAATGTTCTGGTATACATAGGGTCACTATGAGCCAGAACTGGCTCAATGGCACCTAATAACAACAACAACATGGAACTTGTAGTTCTCAAACTAGTGAATAATTATTCTTTTAAAAAATAAACACACATAGCATTTGTAAGAGTTGAGTATATATTATGGTACAGAGAAAATATCATTAAAATTCAAAAAGTTGAAACCAAAATGTTGATATTGTCTAAGATAAAATAAACCTGTCTACTGACACTCACAGCAGCAATAGAAGGCTTCTTCCCATCCCCAGCAGGTGGATGAGTGACATCTGCTCCCAAAAAGATCACTGGTTGCTGGAACACAGACGGTCTTAAACATATTTTAAAAAAAGTTAGATAATTCATTTTTTGTCCATTATTCATTTACCTGTTTCACACAATTCTAAGTTGTTGACAGAGCACAGAGGAGGTCTTCTATAGACAGCTTCACAGACCTGAACTACTGACAAACTTAATTCTCTTAATTCATTCCCTTAATCAATGAAATAAAAGATATCACAATGGGTCTATCCAATGTTTTAATCAGAGCAGTTCTGTCTTTAGTAGTGTGTTGGTAGATGCAAAGGGGAACTCCACAGTAGCCTAAATGATACAATTTCTTATATCACTTCACCAATTTTTATCTATCTTTCTTGACACTAAAACTTTAATGCTACAGAAGCTCTCAAAGAGAAAAATTATCATTAAACTTCTGACTAGAAGAGATCATGGGAGTCTACTATCCCCTCTCCCCTGGGCCAAATATAATCTATAGCTATTGTCTAATATTTGGAATCCTGGTGTGGCACTGCAGATAAATGCAATGGACTGCAAGGTCAGTTTGAACCTCAAGGTTGGCTGTTCAAGCTCACCAGTCCCTCCTTGGAAATCTTATACAGGGTCACTATGAGTAGGAACTGACTCAAAGGCACTTAACAACAACAACTGTCTAATATTTACTTCCTTTTACTTTAAAACTATATCCTTTAAGAATCAAAGGACAGTCTCTTAGTTGATAAGAAACTCTACAGATAGACTATAGAAACTATATAGGTAAGTCCTTGAATCATTGATGTATCTGCACTTATGATAGTTTTTTTTTGGAGGGGGTACATCTTATCATTAGTAATATGTGCTACATATACTGTTGTAGTGCATGATTTGTAGATATCATATTTGTAAATTTATATGTAATGTTTCCAACCCCAAAGACAAAGATCAGATTTATAAAGATACTGGTAATAATAGTGAAAACTAATAAAAAAGTAGTATCTAATTTATGTCAGAAGTTAGAGTTACTGGAATGGAATCCCACCGTAAATCAGAGACAATCTGTATTCATCTCCTTTATGAATCTCATTTTGTACATAACAGGGATGTGAAGCAAAGTTGTTAAGTGCCATCAAGTTGGTTCTGACTCACAGCAACACTGTTTAGCATCACACCAGAACTTAGGGAAAACAGAAAAAAAGGGCTTTTATCTCAGACACAAAGGAGTCCATCCTTATTCTAATGCTATTTTGTGGTATAGATTGGCCAAGATACTTCACTTTTTGAGAGCTAGTGGCTTCAAATACTAAGAGGGAATAGTAATACCTTCCTCACAAGTATATTTTAAAGATAAAAGCACACAGTATACTGAATGGTGTATTTTAGCACTCAACAAATAAATTCTAGCACTCTTTCTATCTTTCTCCTTTTCTTCACTATCACAGCAGAGACATAGAATTAAGCTAAGTAATCCAGAACCATGATTTTGCCTTCATGTTTATGCTACAAGATCTACCTTCTTAAAACCATAATAGGGAACCTGCTGTTCAATTTTCCTAATAATGACCTCTTCACTAGTGCTCAGTATAATTAGCTATTTCCTATTTTAGGGTCATAATGCTTCATCCTCCCTAAGAGGTAATCTAACAGTAAGCATCTACTGTCCCACTGACTGCAGGTATTGACTTACTTGACAAGCCAATATGGCCCTCAGTCTCTCTCCATTCCTCCCCTTACTTTCTGATGAATAGATTCATGAGACTACAATGCACGCTGAAGATGACCTAGCAATAAAGATTTATACTTTCTGACTGGGTGAGATATATTTGCACTACATATATATATATATATATATATATATATATAAAGAAAGAGGGGAGACAAGGGGGATAGATCACCAGGGAATCTCTTAACCTTGCCAACTGAAACTCAATTTTTTTTCTGAGTCTACTTATCTCTCAAGACAGGAAACACCAAAGCAATTCCTTACACAGAAATAGCTAAATATGGAAATATATAGAAAAATCAAGATAAGAAAAATGACTATTTTCATAAGTGGTTAGCTTATCTTACCTTTGATGAGGTACAAGAATATTATTGATCCCTCCAAGTTTAACATTTATTTTTAGGCACAGGTTTGAGAGAGTTTGAGGAGATGTTTTTATTACATTCTTGACTTGAACACACTGTGTAGCCATACCCAAAAGTGTGTCTCCTACACGTTTCACCTCCGCTACAGAACAAACAAAAATACCTCGTTAGAAAAAAGGCCAAACTTTGTTGAAAAGTTTTGTACATGCTACACTTGGAAACATTATGCTAAGGAAATCAGACTGACACAGAAAGAGAAATAGGATTCTATATATATGAAATAAACCGATTCCATGGCACTTAACAACAACAATCTAGAATAGGCAAATGTATAGAAACAAAAGTAGATTGGGGTGACTAGGGATGGGGGTGTGGAGTAGATTATGGGGAGTTACTGCTTAATGTGTACAGGGTTTCTGTTTAGGGTGATGAAAATTTTTAGAAACAAATAGTGGTGATAGTTGTACAACACAGTGGATCTAATTAATGTCACTGAATTGCACACTTAAAACGGTAATTTTTTTAATGTTTTGACAAATACACACACACAAGACAAAAATGAGATACCAAGGAAAAAAAATAAATGAAGAAACCTTAAATGATTATTATTAAGCAAAAGAAGTCAGTCTGAAAAAACTACATACATATGATTCCAACTATAGGCATTGTAGGATGAAGCACTGGACTGCAAGATTGGTTTGAACCATAACGTTGATGGTTCAAATTCACCAACCATTCCTTGGAAACCCTATGCAGGGTCACTATGAGTCAGAACTGACTCAATGGCACTTTACAACATAGGTAAATCTAGAAATACTGCAGGTTCAATTCCAGACCACTGCAATAAAGTGAAGATGATAATAAACAATTGTTTATTTCCCAGTGTCTATAAGAGTTCTGTTTATTATCTTAAGTGTGCAATGCCACTGACTGTCATTTAGTTGATTACAACTTACAGTGACCCTATCTTCTTGTTGTTAAGTGCTGTTGAGTCGGTTCCGACCCATAGCAACCCTGTACAGGGTTTCTGAAGCTGTAAATCTTTACGGGAGCAGAAAGCCTCATCTTTCTCCCGCAGAGCAGCTGGTAGTTTCGAACTGCTGACCTTGTAGTTCGCAGCCTGATTCGTAACCACTACGCTACCAGAGCTCCTATAGGACAGAGTAAAACTGCTTCTTAGAGTTTCCAAGACTGTAAATAACTTCAAGGGAGCAGATCTTTCTCCTGAAGAGCAGCTGGTGGGTTTGAACTGCTGACCTTACAGTTAAGAGCCCAAAGCTTAACCCACAGCACCTATCATTATGAAAAAGTTTGAAATATTGTGAGAATTACGAAAATGTGACCTAGAGGTATGAGGTGAGCACATACTGTTGTAAAAATGTCACTGAAAGACTTGCTCAACACAGGGTTGTCATAAACCTTCAATTTGTGAAAAACGCATATCTGTGAGTGCAAGAGAGCAAAGAGCAATAAAATGAGGTATGTATGCCCGTATATAACTTTCTGGAAAAAGGAAAATTATAGACAATAAAAGATTAGTTAAACTCTGATGATGACGTGGAGTGATGGAGCAGCTGTGGACTTTAGATCCAGAAAGGGAGAGGGAACTGTGTGCTGAAGACCGGGGGGTGGGAGGGTGGGATTGTAGGGTATACTCTTTGGTTGGTTGATGATGCATGGACGGGATTGTAACCATGGCAATGAGATGATATATGATAGAATGAATGTAAAACTAATGCTTTCCCATGTAAACTATCACATAATTCACAATAAAACATTAAAAAAAAAGTAAAGTTCGTACTAAATAAAAAAAAAAAAAGATCAGTTAAATTCTGTACTTATCATCTATCTTGTTATCTGACATATGTGTTTGTTGTTGTTGTTAAGTACCACGGAGTTGGTTCCAACTCATAGTGACCCTTGTACAGGGTTTTCGAGGCTGTAAATCTTTATGGGAGCAGAAAGCCTCATCTTTCTCCCATGGAACAATTGGTAGTTTTGAACTGCCAACCTTGAGATCAGTAGCCCGATTCGTAACCACTACGTTACCAGAGCTCCTGGTGTGGTGCTGTGGGTTAATGTGCCAGACTGCAAAGCCATTTGAACTGCAAGGTTGGTGGTTTAAGCTCACTAGCTGCTCCTTGGAAACCCTATAGGGTCGCTATGGGTTGGAATTGACTTGACGGCACTCAGCAACACAACAACAACATACATGTTTAGGACAACAGTAAAAACCTTGTTGTTGTTGTTAGGTGCCATCGAATCAGTTTCAACTCATAGTGACCCTGTACACAACAAGACTAAACACTGCCTGGTCTTGCACCATCCTCACATTTATTGTTATGTCTGTGCCTTCTGTTGCTGCCACTGTGCCAATCCATCTCATTGAGGGTCTTCCTCTTTTGAGCTGACCCTCCACTTAACAAAGTATGATGTACTTCTCCAGGTATTAGGTCCCTCCTGACATCATTTTACAAAGAACAAGATGTGGCATCTCAAAATCCGCACTTCTAAGGAGTACTCCGGTTGTACTTCTTTCAAGAAAGATTTGTTTGTTCTTTTGGTAGTCCACGGTACTTTCAAAATTCTTCTCTAACACCATAATTTAAAACAAACAAAAAACTACTAATCTCTTTTGTATATTAACAATATATGTCTGAGAGTATGAGGTATAAGGCAAGAGTAATGATGCAATTTAGCAGTGATGTAATGAAGGCGGGAAGGATGAATATGTGAAGGCAAGATTTTTAGGACGGTGAAACTATTTGGGAGAAAGATTTATAGCTTTGGAAACCCTATGGGGCAGTCCTACTCTTCTACAGTGTAGCTGTGAGTCAGAATTGAGTTAATGATAATAGAACTTAAAGTTATTTTGTAGAATACTGTAACATGAAGGATCTGTCAAAATCCACAAAACTGTACAGCATAAAGACTGAACCTTAAATGAAAACTACTGTTGTTGCTAAGTGCCGTTGAGTCAGTTCTGACTCAGAGCGACTGTATGGACCACAGAACAAAACGCTGTATGGTCCTGCACCAATTTCACAATTGTAGTTGTATTTGAGCCCATTGCTGCTACCACTGTGCCAATCCATCTCACTGGGGAGGTCTTCTTTTTCAGTGACCCTTTACCAAGCATGATGCCTTTTCCAGGGACTGGTCCTTCCTGATAATATATGCAAAGTATGAGAGATGAAGTTTTGCCATCTTGGCTTCCAAGGAGCATTCTGGTTGTATTTCTAATATAGATTTGTTTGTTCTTCTAGCAGTCCATGGTACTTTTACTAACCCTTCTCCAACACTGTAAGTCAAATGCGTCAATTCCTCTATGGTCTTCCTTATTCACTGTCCAACTTTCACACTGCACATGAAGCAACTGAAAATACCACGGCTTAGATCAGGTGCACCTTAGTTCCCAAAACTGACATTTTTGGTCTTAAACACTTGATGTCACTTTCTTCTTCATATAATCCAGCTTCTCGGATTATTTGCTCAGCATACAGACTGAATAAGCATGATGAAAGAATACAACCCTGGCGTACAACTTTTCTGATTTTAAACCATTCAATGTCCTCTTGTTCTGGTTGAACAACTGCCTCTTGGTCAGTTCCTCATGACCACAATTAAGTGTTCCGGAATACTCATACTGCAATGTTGTCCATACATGATTCACACAGTCAAAGCCTTTGCATCATCAATAAAGCACAGCTGAACATCTAATATTCTCTGCTTTCAACTAAGATCCATCTGATGTCAGCAATGACATCCTCTTCTGAATCTGGTTTGAACCTCTGGCAGTTTTCTGTCAATGTACCATTATAGCCATTTTTGAATGATCTTTAGGAAAATTTTACTTGTATGTGATATTAATGATATTGTCTGATGATTTCTGCATTCCCTTGGGTCACTTCTTTGCAATGGGTATATATATGGATCTCTTCCAATCAGTCCACCAGGTAGCCGTCTTCCAAATTTCCTGGCATAGAGGACTGAGGGCTTCCAGTGCTGCCTCAGTTTGTTGAGATATTTCAATTTGTATTCCACCAATCTCAGAGCCTTGTTCTTTGCCAATGCCTTAAATGAACCTTGTAATTCTTCCTTCAGTACCATTGGCTATTGATTATATACTACCTCTTGAAATAATTCAACTTCGACAATTTTTTTTCAGGTACAATTCAGTATTTTGCCCAAAGAATCCTTCAGTATTTCAAGTCAAGGCCTGAATTTTTTTTTTTTTTAAAGTTTTTTCAGCTTGAAAAATGTTGAGCGTGTTTGCCTCTTTTGGTTTTCTAAGTCCAGTTTGTACATTTCTTCATAATATTTGAATCTGTCTTCTTGAATTGTCTTTTTTTTTTTTTTTTTAGGTTTTTATTGTGGATTGAGTGAAAGTTTTCAGGGCACATCATCGGTTTCACATTCAAACATTCATATACCGTGTTTCATCACATTGATTATAATCCCCTCCACATACCATCAGTTAACTTGAATTGTCTTTTGAAATTTTCTGTTTACCTCTTTTACTGCCTCATTTCTTCCGTTTGCTTTAGCATCTCTACTCTGGAGAGAAAGTTATAAAGTCTCTTCTAACAACCATTTTGGTCTTTTCTTTCTTTCTTGTCTTCTTAATGATCTTTTGCTTTCTTCCTGTATAATGTTCTTGATGTCATCCCAACTCTTTTGGTTTTCAGACTTTAGTGTCTAATTCATCAAATCTTCTCTTCAGATGGTCTCTAAATTCAGATAGGATATATCAAGGTCATATTTTTGCCCTCATGGACTTGTTTTATTTTTCTTCAGCTTCAGCCTGAACTTTCATATGAGAAATTGATGGTCGGTTCTACAGTCTGCCCCTGGCCATGTTTTGGCTGATGATATGGAGCTTTTCCACATCTCTTTCCACAGATGTAATCAATTTGATTTCTGTGTATTCCATCTGGTGAGGTCCATGTGTGTAATTATTTTTTATGTTGTTTAAAAAAAGGTATTTGCAATGAAGACGTCATGTTGAGTTGTGCCTCACCAGCAAATGAAAGTCCCGAAGCTTTATTCTACTGTACCATCATGGTCAACTCTACCTTAGGAGGCAGCTCTTTCCTAATTGTATTTTGAATGCCTTCCTTCCAAACTGAGGAACTCATCTTGCAGCACTATATCTGATAATATTCTGGTGCTATTCATCATGTTTCAATAATCAATATTCTTCATTACAAATACCTTTTTCAACAATCTGGTGCTGACAGTGTTTCACTGATATTATTGATAGGTTTTCAGTGGCTTAACATTTGGATGTAGTTCTTTCCTTTTTCCGAGTCTGTCTTAGTCTGGAAGCTCAGCTGAAGCCTGTCCACCATGGGTGACCCAGCCATCTTTCATAGTATAGATGGCATAGCTCCCAGCACCACAGCAACATAGAAGCCACCACAGTACAACAAACTGACAGATGAGTGGTGGAGATGGTATTCTAGGCACTTTAAATAAATAAACTCATTTGACTCTTACTGCAACCCTATAGGTTATGTATTATTAGTATTCCCATTTTGCAGATTAAGAAACGAAGACCTCATGTGGTTACAAATGTTAGCCACAGTCACACAAGTAGTATAACTGGCCATACTTAAATATTAATCAATATTGTCTGACTGCAGAGATTCTGCTTTTAACCATTATACTATGCAGACATCTCTCATTGTCACTGTTATTGAATATTGTCTATTCTTAATAAGCATTGCTTTGTGATGCCTCTTGTACGTATCAAAAAAAAAAAATTAATAGTATCTCTTCCATGACTATTTACTGTCTTTTCTTATGGTAACAATCAAGCCTTTGCACACAATAGCTGTAAGACATGTTTCAATACTTAGAAGGTTTAGGATTTGTTGGAGCATATTTCTAAATGCAATATCAAGGCCCTGAGAAAAAATGCAGTCTTAAGATAGCCTCACCATACACTGGCGTCTTCCCTGGCAGGATAACGATAATGAGCTGCAGCCCTGAGTAGGTGTTCTTGAGATGCCGGAACATGGGCTCCACACTGTCTGCCCCCTGCGCATATTTACAGAAGCAAGGCTGACCCTGGATGGGCATTCCTGCATCCTTGGAAATCTTCCGCAGTTGGTCGGTGAAACCCCTAGAAGAAGAAACCACTAAAACTAAAACTTTTGTCTGGTCATCAACACCTTATCAAGTAGTACTTGAAAGTTTGGGAAAAGAATGGAAAATGAAGCAGATTTGTAAGGTTCACATAAAAGAGGTCACCAAACTATTGATGGGGTCAACAATTTATTTGGAAACTAAAAACAGCATCTCACAAATATATGGTACTTTGTAGTTTACCAAGAGTATCACTACATGCTGGCTATGAATTCAGCATGGTTGGTTTCCAATTTTATTTCTGCTACTAGCTAGCTATAAAATCTTCGGCAAATGATTTCAATTTTCTTTATCTAAAGATGATTACATCCATTATAGAACTAGTATGAATATTAAATGATATAATGCATATAGCACCCTTAGCACATTGCCTGAGACATGGTTAAGACCTTGATAAATTTTAGCTGTTGTACATTTTCTAATTTTATCCTGACAAGATTTCTACGAGGCAGTACATATATTGCAGTTTTACAGATTAGGACATTAATTATTTAGCCAAAGTCAAATGATTACACAAATGTCAGACCTAGAACTATAACTCAGTCTAAAAAAATTTTTTTGTAATAATAAGTATCTTAAATAAGCACAGCAGGAAAGACTACGACCTCAGAAGAGATTAAAAGCAAAGCAAGCTAAACAAAACAAAGTAGGCACACAGTACTTTAATGTACTTTCATCTACACTGACAAACACAAAAAACAACTTCAAACAAAATTCTCCATTTAGTCTAGCAAAAATAAGTAATGATGTGGGGAGGGTTCAAGAATTGTACTTGGCTTAAAAACAATAAGATCCTATCTAAATCAATGATCTGAGTGATTTTTGCTCAAAAACAGTGTCCTTGAGGACAGAAATGAAATTTGCAGGAATTCTCGTCTCCTTTTCAATGTTAGTGTTTAATCTCAAAAGTATAAAGTTAAATATTCTTAGTCAGCCTGAACAAGAGCACAGACTAGCTCAATGATTATGGAACTTCTATTCAAGTCATGAATAACAAATGTAAAGTTTAAAAAAAAAAATTTACTCTTTTTTGAAAAACAATTGGAGGCACTTTCCTTAGTTTTTGGTCAAATAAGATATTTATAACATGGTAAACTGTTCTTATGGCATTTTACTTGAAAGCAGTAGTATAAAATCCTACTTGTCACTGTTGTTAAGTGCTGGCAAGTCTGTTATGACTCTGTATAAGGTTTCGAAGGAGTGGCTGGTGAGTTTGAACCACTGACCTTGTTGTTCAAACTGACCCTGTGGTCCTGTGCTTATCCTACAGTGCCACATCAGGACTGATCGTTAATACATACATTCAGAGACTGAGGGTTAATGAGTAATTGAAAAGTGGTTAACAGATTCTTTTTTTAAATCTCACATGAAGGCAGCAAGGCATATTCTGAATTAACCTGAGTCAAACTGATCTCTATAGCACTGATGGACCATTCATAATACGTGTATGAGCTATTCATGGATATTTAAACTAGACAAGAACATTTTCTTAAGAAAATTAGAATCTAGAGAGAGAGAGATAAGATATTCATACAAATAATTATAACATGAGGGAGAAAGTGACAAGCATAAATATTAATAAATTAGTATGTTGATTTAGAGGTGAGACATTATTTCTTGCATGAGAAATCAGTCAGAGAAGATTGAGTAGCATCTGGATAGGCAGAGATAGGAGTGGGGCATTCTCAGTAGAAAACAGTATGAATTGGGAAATGGAAAAAATGCCAGGGAGATAGAAAAAACACAGTGCTTCAGTTTCCTTGTCCAGAGATATGAAAAGGGAGTAAATGAGAAAAGACTCAAGAGGAAAGGTAGGTAAAACATTTTAAACATCAAACTGGTTTTGAAAGCTATTCTTTATCAACAAGACACCTAATAGTTTTGGAGTGGGATAATCACAAGTAGAGTTGGTATTCTTTGATGACAGAACAGCTGCTCAAACAAGGGTGACAGTAGAAGTCCTTGATACTGTGTCAGATCCAAAAGAGCAAGAGTGGACAAATTCAACAAAGTATAGGAAAAAAAGGAACCAGGAAGGCAAGTTGTTGTTGTTGTTGTCAGGTGCCATCGAGTCGGAATCGACTCATAGTGACCGCATGCACAGCAGAATGAAACAATGTCTGATCCTGGGCCAACCTCACTACCGC
>NW_006408624.1:3139977-3147471 GCF_000296735.1 Chrysochloris asiatica | reverse complement strand
GACAGATGAGTGGCTGTTGCGTGGTTGCTGTTAAATAGGAATCTCCTTGTGCTAGGGCCCTTAAGTCTGGCTCAAAGGTGGGATTTCTGTCCTTGGATGTCAATCAAGAGGCAGAAGCAATCAAGAGGAATGCAAGAGAGGAGATAATTTCTCTAATGCTGCACTTATTCTGAAGAAAATAATGACTGAGAAAGAACCATTAGACTTGATAAGTACAAAGCTATTGGAGATATTCCAAGATCCAGTTTCAGTGGAGCACTATGATTTTATGGAAGGAGAAAAGATACATATGTATCTCAGGTATGTAAACTGAAAATGAAAGATTATAAAAAAAAGTTCAACAGAAGATTGTTGAGCACTTCTATGCTGAAGGAAAGAGTCTGGGAAAGGGGATAGAATGGTAGAGGTCAAAATCTGGAAAGTAAGGAAGTAGAGATGAGTTGTTTAATCCTGCTTTTTCACAAAATTTAACTGAGAAATAGGAAAGACAGTAGTTGAAAGGGAACTTAAAATTAAGAGAAGCACTTTTTTGCTTTTTTATTATTTTTTAAATGGAGAGCCAAGCGTGTTTTTGGCTGTAACCAAACAGCTACCTGAGAGAAAAATGTTGAAGAAATGAGAGGAAATTTATGATTAAAGGTCATGAAGAAATGAGAAAGGATGTGATTTTAAAAAAACCACAACAAAATTAAAACTAAGCAGCAAGCGTTCCCCAATTTCTTCCTCAGGAGAAAAGCTATTTCCCACAAGCCTTTTGATTAGAGGACTTGGTTAGAGTGGTCAGAATGAAGATACCTAATGGGGAAGGGTAGTAGCACTACTGTATACTGAGGTATTTTCCTTGTAGTGATTATGAATTGGGCTGTGAACCGCAAGGTCAGCAGTTTGAAACTACCGGCTGCTCCGTGGGAGAAAGATGAGGCTTTCTGCTCCCGTAAAGATTTACAGCCTCAGAAATCCTGTTCAGGGTCACTATGGGTTGGAACCGACTCAATGGCACTTAACAACAACAACAATGATAATTAAATTTAGGAAAAGTGGGACTCAGTGGCAGCTGCTGCTAAGAAGGTATACAGAAGTATGAAAAGAAAATAACAGCTACCATTAACTGGTTGTTCAATTTATGCCAAGTTCCTTACACTTGTAATTTTATTTAATATCTATCCTTTAGGTAAGGTATTACAGGTAGTCCTTAACTTACAATGGGGCTTCTTTTCAATCACTCTTTGGTAAATAGGTTCTGTCGTAAATTGACTACTTTTTTAAAAAGTTCTCATTAGTATTTCCTTTTATTAGCAGTATTTTTATAAATTTGATTTTAATTTGTCTTTGGAGTTGGAAACATTACACATAAACATCTGAGAGCGAACATCTGATAATGGTAGCACCAGCAAGTTACATGCTGCAACAGTGTATCTAATACAAAAAACAAAGAGCTCTGAGAACAGTAACACCAGCAAGGTACATGTGGCAACACTGCCTGGAGTACAGTCCTCTCCCCAATTTTTAGTCTCGTTACAATGTACAACAGACTATTGCACATTGTAACTAGACTATGTCGTAAATTAAGGATTACTTGTATTCTCTTTTTTACAAAGGTAAAAACCGAGCATATGAGAGTAAATACATTATCCATGGCAATACAGTTGGGAAGTAGCAAAACTGGGTCAGTGCTGTTGCAGCTGCGACCACAAAAGCATATTAACGGTTGAATTTAATGCCCCAAAAGATATAGAGAAGTCTTAAATCCTCTCTCTCCCAGATGTGCATATGACCAAATTTAGGAATAGGGTCTTTGTAGATAAAATTAATGAATATGAGGTCATTCTGGAGTAGGATACTCTCTAATCCAATCTGACTGGATCCTTATAAAAAAGAGAAGAGACACAGAGAGATATAAATGGCAGGCTATGTGAAGATGGAGGCAGACATTCAAGTTATGGTTTCACAGGAACTTTAATCTCTGCCACCATATTTTATTTAAAGACTTTTTTTTTTTTTTTTAAAGGAAGTTAAAACTTTTTTAAGGAACTCCTGAGGCTACAGAGTTGAAAGAGATAAGAAAGGACATTCCTCCAGAGCCTCTGGAGCGAGCACAACCCTGATGACACCTGGATTTCAGACTTCTGAAAAACTCGAGAGAACAAATGTCTGTTGTTTTAAACACCCAGTTGTGGTAACTTGTTAAAGTATTCCACGGAACTAAGACAGTCTATTAGAATGTGTAGAAGAATAAACTTATGACTTTATTATGACTAAACAATTTAGGAATTTTCAAACTACTTAGAAGAAACATATTTAAAAGTTCAGTGATTAAATATTCTCCATACTGAGGCAACATTGGCTATAACATTAGCAGAGTAATTTAAAACTTAAATACAATCTAAATACAAAAAAGTCTCAAAGCCAAAGTAATGAAAAGTCTTACTTCAGTATTTCTTCTCTGCACTGCCTCTGTGTGGCAAAACAAGCTATAGCCCACATTTTTATTTCAACTCCTGTATGGAACTGTTTCCCTCGCATGTCCCATACTCCATGACTTGGTGTTGCTACAGTTCGATTCTACAGAAAAATGAGAAAGAAAAATAACAAGGCAAAAAAGAACAAAAACTTAACACACATTTATTTCAATGAGCTGGGAATAAGCATTTCAAATTGTCAAATTGAATATTTCTGATATTCTAGGTGGAACAGAAAGCTATATGTGAATATTATTTATACTTTTATTATTAGAGACAACAACAACAAAAATTCTTCTAAACTCAAACAAAGACACCTACCTAGCTTATTAAAATAAATATTGTTGGAACAATAAAACACTTTCTAAATTCCAGACTTAGCTAGGATGCTCTTCTCTCCTTATTTAGAAACTTTATGTATATGATTAAAAATCAAGCATTTTTACCCGTCCTCCATACTGTAGCATAGGTGCTGGTAGTACACGTCCTGTTACATGGGCCATTTCATCCCGAACTTTAAATTGAAACTCCTGAACAAATGAATCTGTTTCATAGTTTGCACTTCTTACCTAACCAGAGAAAAAAGTTTGTGGTTATTCACAAAATTCCAAAAACTCCTATTTTACTTATTGTTGTTGTTGTTAAGTGTCATTGAGTAGGCTCCAACTCACTGACCCTGAATATAGGGTTTCTGAGGAGCAGCTGGTGGGTTTGAACTGCCGATCTTGTAGTTCACAGTCCAGTGCTTATCCTACAGCGCCATACCAGGAGTCCATTTTACTCATCAGAACCTTCTATTTATTTTTATTTCACTGTGTCAACAATGTTTTGCAATAGGTCTTGTTAATGGTGCCCTAATTAAAGAAAGGAGTCTGGTGTGGCACTGTAGGTAGGATATGTACTGAACTAATTGGCAGTTCAAACCCACCAGCTGCTTCATAGGAGAAAGATGAGGCTATATAGTTCTATAAAGATTTATAGTCTCAAAAACCCTATACAGGGTTGCTATTAGTTGGAATTGATTTGATGGCAGTGGGTTTTTTTGTTTTCTAGATTTCCTGCTCTCAATCACTATACTTTCAGAGGCTATAATAATAATAAAACAATAATAACAGTAGCATTAAATAGAGAATCTAATTATGTTGACTTCCAAACCTGTAAAGTCAACATGGTGAAAGGTTTACATAGCAAATTAGTTTCCTATTTAACAACTTTTACACAAATTGGTCACAATTTTTATAATGTGCCAGCATTCTCACTATTTCCATTCTGTTTATTTCCATCAATCTTCCCCTGACTTTTCACCTTTGATTCTGGGTATATGTTGACTGTTTGGTCTCATACAGTTGATTTTTAAGGGGGCATATAACTCACAGGCAATCATTGTTTATTTATTATTTAGATGAAAGGTGACCTCCAAAATGAGTTTCGGTTCCAAGTTTAGAGTATCTTAGAGCAATAGTATTGGGGGTTCTCTATTGGTCTAGTAAGGTCTGCCTTTATTGGAATTAGAATTTTGTTCTACACTTATCACCTGTTTTATCTGGAACCTTCTACTGGGTCACTGGTCTTAACTGTTGGTAGTGGTAGCTGGATACTATCTAATTTTTCCATCTCAGGGTAGAAGGGGTTGAGGTTCATGTGGACCAGTTTATTCTTTGAACCTTTATTTTCCTTCATTCTCTTTTGCTATATATGAGTTGTTATTGTTGTTGTTAGGTGCCATAGAGGTAGCACCAACTCATAGCGAACACAACAGAACAACACACTGCCGGGTCCTTTGCCAACCTCACAATCGCTGCTTAGCCTGATCCCATTGCTACTACCACTGTACTAATCCATCTCATTGGGGTTCTTCTTTTTCTCTGACCCTCCACTTTACCAAACATGATATCTTTCTCCAGGGGCTGGTCCCTCCTGATGATATGTTCTAAGTATGACAAACAAAGTCTGGCCATCTGTCTTCCAAGGAGCACTCTGGTTGCACTTCTGTACTTCTTACAACACAGACTGGTTTGTTCTTTTGGCAGTCCATGATATGTTTAATATTCTCCTCCAACATCATAGCTCATATGCATCAGTTCTTCTACAATCTTCCTTATTCACTGTTCAACTTTCAAATGTGTATGAAGCAACTGAAAATACCATGGCTTCGATCAGGTGCACCTTAGTCCTCAAACTGATATCTTTGCTTTTCTACATGTTAAAGATGTCTTGTGCAGCAGATTTGCCTAATGCAGTATGTTGTTTAATTTCTTGACTGCTGCTTCCATGAATGTTTATGGTTGATCTGATCAAAATGAAGCCTTTGACAATTTCAATATTTTCTTCATTTATATGGATGCTGTTGACTGGTCCAATGGTGAGGATTTTATTTTCTTTACATTGAGGTGTGATCCAATATTGAAGGTGTGGTCTTTGCTATTCTTAAGTATGTTAAGCCCTCTTCACTTTCAGCAAAGGAGCTCTGGTAGTGTAGTGGTTACGAATTGGGCTGCTAACCTCAAGGTTGGCAGTTTGAAACTACCCCAGCTGTTCAGCGGGAGAAAGATGAGGCTTTCTGCTCCCGTAAAGATTTACAGCCTTGGAAACCCTGTGCAGGGTCACAATGAGTTGGAATCGACTCCACGGTACTTAACAACACTTTCGGCAAGCAAGGTTGTATCATCTGCATATCGCCAATCCTGATGCCACATTTGTCTATATATTATCCATTTTCTCAGATTATTTGCTCAGCATACAGATTGAATAAGTATGATGAAAAAATACAACCCAGGTGCACATCTTTCCCAATTTTAATCCATTCTGTGTTCCCTTGTTCTGTTCAAACACTCTTCATCTTGGTACAGGCTCCTCATGAGCACAGTTAAGTGTTCCAGAATACTCATTCTCAGCAATGAGTATTCTCTGAATTGTGTGTCATGAGTCACACAATCAAAACTGTTTGCATAGTCAATAATGCACAGGCAAATATCTTTTTGGTGTTTTCTGCTTTCAGTCAAGATCCATCTGACATCAGCAGTGATAATCCTCATTCCATGTCCTCTTCTGAATCCAGCTTGAACCTCTGGAAGTTCTTTGTCAATGTATGTTTGCAGTAATTTTTGGATTATCTTTAACACAATTTTACTTGCATGTGATATTAATGATATTATCTGATGATTTCTGCATTGTTGGGTTACCTCTCTTTAGAATGGGCACAAATATGTATCTCTTCCAGTAAAATGACTAGGTAGTTGTCTTCCAAATTTCTTTCCATAGATGAGTGAGTGCCTCCAGTGCCACATCAGTTTGTTGAAAGATTTCAATTTGTATTCCATCAATTCCAGTGTCTTGTTTTTTTGCCAATGCTTTCTATTTTTTTTTTTGCCAATACCTTGGATTGCTTCCTTCAGTATCACTGACTCTTGAACATATGCTATCTCTTGAAATGGCTGAACCTCGACTATTTCTTTTTGGTACAGTGACTCTGTGTATTCCTTTCATCTTCTTTTGATGCTCTCTGCATCATTCAATATTTTGCCCATAGATTACATATCTACACTTATCTATTAGATAACTGCTCTCAATCTTTTAAGAACCCAGACACTGCTTACCAATTCATTAACTTTATGAATTATGCTATGCCAATTGACTAAACTGTCCTCTGAGACTATGGTCCTAAGCCTTTTAACCCATAAACCAAGCCTGCAACTTGCTTGGCTATATCAAGGAAGCATCTATAACTGTGACTCTGATGTGCTGTGTTTAATGTACATGGATATTCAAATATAAGCAAAAACACATATTGCTACTAGGGCTCCAGTTTATACATGAAAACAAAACATGTTGAAACCTGTTTCTGCGATCAGTGGATAGTTACAAACAAGTTCTTTTAGTAATACACTTGCCTTAGTCATGTTTGGGTGTCTTGAAAAAATATGGATACATTTTGTACCACGGGAAAAAATACTTTTGAGGTCAGAGCTAATATGAATATTTTACAAAACTGAAGTGGACATCTTCTCAAATCATTGAAGCTTTGCATAAAGTTTATGGAAATGCTTTCCCACTTTATGTTTCTAGATGGATCAACCATTTTAAGGAAGGTTGGGAAGACCTTAAAGATGAACCAAGAGAGGGAAGACCATTAACCTGATGAGTGAAGAATCTGTGGCTGAAGTTTAGAAACTGGTGGAAGAAGACAGAATTACCACGGATCCAATAGCTACTGAAGCTGGGATCTCATATGGTTTAGCATTTTCAATTTTAAGTGAATATCTTGGCCTTTAAGCTCAATGAATGCTTAAAACATTGTGTGATGTTTCTTTCCACCAGAATTTTAATCTAGATCAAAGCTAATGAAAACAATTTCATGGGATGTATTGTAACTGAGAAGTCCTGGATTTAAGAATATTATCCAGAGAGAAAGGTCCAATCAAAACAATGCCTTCTGAGGAGATCTGCTGGGCCAGGTAAATTCGAGGTAGCAAGGCAAGCGCAGAAGGTTATGCTGTATTTTGGGGTCCCAAAGGGTAATCTTGATAAAATTTCTCGAAGTACACAGGACAGTTATGGGACCATATTAAGAAGAAGTTTTAAGAAAATTGAAAACTGCACTGGTGAGAAAAAGGCCAGAAAAGTTGTGCTGAGGAATTTTTTTTCATTACAACTACATCCTCCTTTTGCATTCTTTGAGGTAGCATGGGTTATCTTAGATATATGTTGGAAGTTTTACCCCATCCACACTATAGTCTTTATTGTGCTGCCTTTAGAATTTTTTTTTGTTCCCCAAACTCAACATTTAAAAGGAATATGACCGGAAAAAGATGGCAGCTCGGGAGGAAGTGTAGTGACGAGCTCTGCCTAGAACACCACAGAATACAGGACCAAAAGGCTCAGAGAATGGTCCCAGTACTCTGAACCACATATAAAGGAATATTTAGAAGGTTGGAAGACTTACAGCTGGGGAGTTTGTGGCAGAAGCAAGAAATCCATTGCTTCCTGGTTCGGGACGCTTAGCTGCTCCAGGAGCCACCATTTTGTGTGGGGCCAA
>NW_006408624.1:3117744-3132237 GCF_000296735.1 Chrysochloris asiatica | reverse complement strand
TGTAACCATGGCAATGAGACGATATATGATAGAATGAATGTAAAATTAATGTTCTCCCATGTAAACTATCACATAATTTACAATAAAACATTTAAGAAAAAAAATAATAAAAGGAACATGATTTGAGTCCTCTGAGGATGCCATAGCTGCCATATTGATGTGGTATAAACCAAAAAGAGAAGAATTCTTCAGGGAAGGACTGGAGAGATGGAAAAACTGCCTTCCCATCTAGCTCTATATATGTTTAGAAATCCATAGACCTAGATGGAAGATATGTTGAGAAATAATAGCTTCACATTTTGATATTTTTGTTTAACAAAGTTGTCTATGATGTTGTAATAATACTTTCGACTTACTCTTGCATATATAGCACACACAATCATGTATATACATATGCCTATAGATGGAGACCTGGTGTGGTGCTGTGGGATAAAAACTGGAATGTTAACCATAAGATAGATAGTTCAAACCCACTTACTGTTGTTGTTAAGTGCTGTTGAGTTGGTTCCAACCCATAGTGACCCTGCACAGGGTTTCTGAGGCTGTAAATCCTTATGGGAGCAGAAAGCCTCATCTTTCTTCCGCAGAAACCCACTAGCCATTCCTTAAAAATCTTATTCAGGGTTGCTATGGATCAAAGCCTATTCAATGGCACTTACGAACAACAGCAGATACACCAATATGTTCATTTATTTATACATATACCTTCCTTAACACTTGTTAAGAGCCGTCAAGTCAGTTCTGACTCATAATGACTCTGATTAGGGTTTCTGAGGAGTGGCTGGTGAGTCTGAACTGCTTATCTTGTGGTTCAAATCAATCTTGCAATCCAGTGCTTATCCTACAGCATCATATCCATATCTACCTACATAATAACATACATAATTTTTGGTTGCTGCAAAACTGTGTATGTTAAAGCATTTACCAAAATTGCCCCCTTGTCTTGTACCTCATTTGGTAATGCCTTTCTTACCACCAGAAATAATAATAGATAGTAATTCTATCTAGAAAGTTATCCCTCCTTCCTCTCTCCTCTATCCCTGGTCATCATAAACAATGTTGCTTTTTGTGTGAATATCTATTCTTGACTTTTTATAATTGTGGGACCATACACTATTTGTCCTTTTGTGATGGACTTATTTCACTCAGTATAATGTCCTACAGATTCATACATGTTCTGTTTCACAGATTCCTCATTATTCTTAATAGTTGTATAATACCCACAATTTGTTTAACCACTTATTTGTTGACTGGTACTTAGGTTGTTTCCATCATTTTGCTATTTTGAGTAATGCTGCAAAGAACACGGGCATGTATATGTCTTTTCACATCACTGTTCCTACATCCCTTGGACATTTATCTCTAGGAGTGGGATTACTGGATGATACTGTAGTTCTATTTCTAGTTTTTGTGTCTTTTTGTACACTTCAGACATCTTTATTTCATTCCTGTTATGCCATGAATTCATAGGGAATAGGTTCTAGCAGCTCAGGCTCCTTTCCATTGGTTCTCATAAAGTACACCTCTCTGGGGGGAGCAGGCTGGCCCTTCAGCTGAACCCAGGTCCCTTTCTCTTTGGCTTCCTTCTTTTTCTGATCATTTTCCTTCACTCACTTCAGGAAGCTGTCTCGGCTCTTAGAGTGCTTAATATGCTCAATGTGCACATTAATTCTCTTGGCAAGAATCTTGCCCTTGACTTGCTTGTTCACACAATTCTGACAGCATGCTGGGTCACATTGCAGACTCTTCTGGGTTTGCCGTGGTAACATTTGTGGGGCATGCCTTTTGAACTGTGCCCATTCCCTTGATGTCCACAATATCACCTTTCTTGTAGATTCGCATGTATATGGCCAAAGGAACAACCCCATGTTTTCTGAAAGGCCTGGAGAACACATAGCGGGTACCCCGCCACTTTCCCTTTGTGTTTGTCATCTTGGGGGATTACTGCAAGATGGCAGCTGCGCTGAACGCCTATTTCTAGTTTTTTAAGGAAGCACCATACCTTTCTCCATAGTTGTTATACCAATTTACAATTGTACCAGCAATGTTTAAGAGTTCAATCTTCCCACAACCTCGCCAGCATTTGTTATTGTCTGTTTTTTTGATCATTGTCATGAGATGGCATTTCATTGTACTTTTGATTTATATCTCTAACAGCTAATGATTATTAGCATCTTTTCCATGTACTTGTAGCCTCTTTGGTGAAGTATCTGTTATGTTCTCTGCCTCATTTTATTCTATATTTACTGGATTGTCTTTTTTGCTGCTGTTTTAAATATATATAATTTAGAGATTTGAGCCTTACAAGATATGTGGCTGCCAAAGATTTTTTTCCTCAATCTGTAGGTTCTTTTTATTTATTTATTTTATTCTCTTGGTAGTCTTTGATGAGCCTAAAATTTTCACTTTTAGGAGATTTTAGTTGTTTATCTTCTATTGTTCATGCAATTTTAGTTATGTTTGACAGGGTATTTATGCTTCAAATTAGGTCCCTTCATTTTGCCCCTATATTATTTTTTAGGAACTTTACATTTTCAGCCTTAACATTTATGTCTTTGATCTACTTTGAGTCAGTTTTCTGCTGGTGTGAGGTATGGACTGGTTTCATTTTTCTGAAAATGAATATCCAATTTTGCCAGTACCATTTGTTAAAAGAGAATGTTTATTTCCCATTGAATGAACTCTAATCAGTAGGTGGATGGATTTACTTTTGGGTCTCAATTTTACTTCATTGGTCTGTGTCTGACATTGAACCAGTAAGCAGGGTGTTTTTATTACTGTAGCTATGTAATAAGTTTTGAGGTCAGGAAGGATGAAGCCTCCTACTTTCTTCTTCCTCTTTAGCTATTCAGAGTTTCTTTCCATTTCATTAAAAAATGTTGTTGGGATTTGGATCAGGATTATATTATATCTACACATTGCTTTGGTAGTATTGCCATTTCCACAATGTTAAGTTTTCCAATTCATGCACATGGAACGTTTCTCCATTTATGGAGATCCGTATGAGCAGCTTGCAGTAGTGTTTTATGGTTTTCCTTGTATTAGTCTTTTACATTCCTTGTTGTTGTTGCTGCGTGCTGTCGAGTTGGTTCTGACTCACAGTGACCCTGTATAGGGTTTCTGAGGGGTGGCTAGGGGGTTTAAACCTCTAACTTTGTGGTTAACAGTCCAGTGCTTATCCTACAGTGCCACGTTGCCAGTTAGGCTTATTCCTAGGGAGAGGTTCTAGTCTCTAAAAGGTTTCAGGAAAGTGTATCAACTCTTGTCATAGAAGAGCCGTAGAAAAAGTCTTGGATGAGATCTACATTGATCTTCCTGATTAAATATACTGTAGTAACTGGTGTGGCACTGTGGGATAAAGAAAGCACTGGACCACAAGGTTGGTTTGATCCACAAAGTTGGATTTGCCACGCCCTACTTGGAAACCCGATATAGGGTTGCTATGAATTGGAACTGATTTGACGGCACTTAACAACATTCTTTATAAAGGTACAAGGAAAAAAAAAGGTTCCCCCCTCCTGCCCCATATAATTGGTTTACAAAATTAAAGAGCCAGCTCTGCAACCTATCTCCAACAATCTTTAAAAAATTTTTGTGCTTTTAAGTTGTTATAGAGAATATTCATTTATCTAGACTTTAATTGTTATCTTTAGTTTGGAAATTTACATGGTTTTCAAGGAGAGAGTTTATGGTAGTCATGATCCAAGTACGCTTTTATTTTTTATTTTGCTTTCTTCCATCAATTTTATAAAGTGGTATTTGTAACTTTTCCTATTCTCTATTATTTAGAACAATGAAATAGCATAGAAAATACAAAAAAAGCTTGTTAGGTAGGTCCTCCAACCTGGTTGGAATTGTCTTTACACATGCCATATAGTTGCTAGTCTGAAACTGAGAGCTGGGTAATCTTAGACGAAGTATTAATTAAGACCTCTCACTACTGGCAGTCATACTACCTTGACATTTTCTCTTTTCTTTCAGGTGGAAGGTCATACAGTTCCAATTTACTAAACTGAAGCATTAGTGCGTGATAATCTGTTTCTGGATCTAATTAAAGAAATCCTTCTCATAGAACCCATTGAGTTCTACCCCCAGAACACTGATAGATTGTTTTCATTATCCCTTTTAATTCTGACAGTCTATGAAATGATAATCAAGTATAGTCTACAGGATATGCTTCTTCAGTAGCTTATCCTAGTATGTTTTAAATTCCTGTTTGTATGGTTAAGCACTAACCAATCGGCTAATTTCCTCTTGTCTATCTGGTGCAGATCTTGCTGTTGCCTTGATCATAGTGGAGGTCTGATTGTCCGTTAGCTTCTTGATACACCGCTGCCCTGCCACAATATTACACACCTACAATGAAAAAAAGTTTTGTACTAGATGTATTTATCTTTTATTTTTCTAGCTATTACTCAATGTCAATTGTATGTGAAATAAAAATTTTAAATCTACTTCATTAAATCTCTTATTTTTATATCATGTTAAGTAAAAAAGTAGTAAACAAAACTGCTTTACAGTTTGATTATAATTTATGGAGCCCTGGTAGCACGGTAGATTACATGTTGGGCTGCTAACCCTAAGGTCAGCAGTTTGAATCTACCAGCCGCTCTGTGGAGAAAGATGAGGCTTTCTGCTCCCGTACAGAATCACAACCTTGGAAACCCTATACAGGGTTGCTATGTGTCACAACTGACTCCATGGCACACAACCACCACCATGATAATTAGGTCAAATGTGCTCTAGATATAAAGACTGAAAAGTAGCACAGCAAAATGCTAATAGTGATGACTTTAGAGTGGTAGGATGACAAAGAAATCTGTTTTCATATTGTTTCAGCACAGAAGATTTAGAATAAAGTACATTGCAAAACCAGTTTGGGGTCTTTTATGGCCAATAACCTGTATTATATTCTTTTACATTTATTAAGGAGAGTGAGAGAGTATAAGGTAGGTTACAGGCCATCAAAGACCCCAAAAAAAAGATGACTAAGAGGATATTAAGTAGTCTAAAAGCATTACTTCTAGTGGAAGGTAAGTATGTTTCTGCTCCTGCCCCACTTGCAGACAAGGAAGATGTGGGTACTTCAGCTGAAGAGTATACTTTTCTCTGAAATACTGTGCTACTGTTCTCTCCACAGTTTGGCCGTTTTCTAACTGCAAAGGAAAGCTGGGGAGAAAAAAAAAAAAAACCATTATTATCGACTCTTATCTCCTTATGAGCCAGCAAAACTCCCAATTCACTCACTAGAGAGAGCAAGGTGCCTTGCATCATCTCTACTCTGACAAACACCAGTTTTTCTTACGTTTGATGACTGGCAGGTCTTCTTGTTACATTACAAACACGGTATTTCCGTCTCATTGTTCCACAATGAGTCACTTCAACCTTCAGACCTGTTCCCAACAAGAAAAACTGAGGTTATAGAATCATTACATATAAAAATATTTATACTTATAAAGCCTATCCACTACCATCAAAACTCAAAAACATTTTGAACAGATAGAAACTCTGTAACATAGGCAGTGGTATGATTTAATATAACATTCCTAATAACGGTCATGTTCATGATAGATCTAGCTCCAAACCTTTTCTCTACTCTGTCCAACCCTATATATTAAAAATATAGAGTTAAATTTGTAAAGCCTGTAGATTAAAAAACAAAGTACTTCATTAATAAAAACCCATGTTTATAACAAATTTAGGTGTTCATGCCGGGAAAGGGAAGGATAAATGAAGTAAGAGTTGCAGTAATTCTCAAGATATTCTATAACCTTTTAAGTATGTGACATTTGAAAAGTCCAGTAATCACATACGAGTTGAAGATCAAAATTTCATAAAGCTTACAAAGAAAGTCTTTCAAAGATTTATATAGCAGGGAGAAAAAAAAAAAAAGCCTAGGTCCATAGATCAGAAGTGGAGTGAAAGTTTACTGAAGCATAATATAGTGACCCTTTACACCGCTCTTTTATGTTGACTGACCCCTTTGAGAATCTGATGTAAGCAATAAATTCTAAGAAAAATATAATTCTATATAATTTAGCCTATGGTTGTAGGTTCTACTGGTTCTTAGGTCTACTCTAGAAAGTGAAACAATGTGCCTTAAACCATAGGCTTAAAGTCTTTGGATCAATTTTCTTAAGCAGTGCTTATCTAACAAAATTTAAAATGACAGAATGTTCTATATCCATGCTAAAACAGTACTCTCTAAGAACATGTGGTTGACTAAGAAAGTGAATTTATGATTTTATTTATTTTTAGTTTAAATTAAATTAGCTACATATGGCTAGTATTGGACAGTGCAATCTTGGAGCAACCTAAGGAAGAGTTAACAGACACAGTGGTTTACTATGCTTCTATATTACACAGAGGGCAACTTTCAAGTCCTTGACAGAATTTATGGCTATTATTCTTCGTTTTACTTCCCTTTTACGTTTGTGAATTCTATAGTTCAGTAGAATAAGCACTGGACTGCTACCTGCTCTAGCCACAAGGACAACAGTTCAAACCTCCAGCCACTCTTGGAAACCCTATACAGGGTCCTGGTGTGGAACTGTGAGATAATGCACTGGACTGCAAGGTTCACTTGATCCACAAGGTCAATGGTTTGAACTTACCAGCTGCTCCTCGGAAACCCTATACAGGGTCACTGTGGGTGGGAAGCAACTTGGTGGCACTTAACAACAGCAACATGACTTAGAACCGACTAGATGACGGCACACAACAACAACAACAACTTAGTGGTTATCAACTGATGGCAATTTTGCTCCCTAGGAGAATTTTTGATTATCATGATTCAGGGACACTATTAGCATCTAGCAGATGGAGGTCAGGGATTCTGCTAAGCATCCAATAATGCATTCGGCAGCCCTTATCCCTACAACAAAGAATTATCCAGCCCAAAATGCCAACAGTGCTAAGGACAGAAGTCTTGCTGTAATGTAATTTATATTCCTATTTAATTACTAATTGTAGTATTAAATACAAAGTTCACACATACTTAATGGTATTTTCTTTTTTATATAGCAGCATAAATTAAGATATTATATGGACACAATATCTTTATTCCAGACTCAGATGAGTTTTTCTTGAGGAGCATTCCTAACTGAATCAGTGAGAAGTAGTTTTTCATTAGTAACTATGTTTAAAAATCAAAATTTCATATTATTTAGAGAGTTTACTATGCTTCTATATTATAAAGGACTGAAGGAATAAAAATTCTATCATAGAAGTCCTTATAAGAAGGAATATTAACTTACGTAATAAGTAAGATGTAAAAATATTATATTTGGGGGGAAACACAATAGAAAAATTTATAATAAATTTCTGTTATTGACACCACTTAATAATTTATTTTCATCTTCTCTTGAATATTAAGGTTCTGCAACCCTGCTAAGAAAAGTTTAACCAAAAATAAATTGGTATTTTTATACCTATATGGTGCTTTTATAATACATTTCCTCCAATATTTCTTTTCCTTAACTACTGGACCCAAAAAAAAAAAAAATCTTAACTAAAGTTATGAAACATTAAGAGAAAGTTTGATTAGAATAAAATTAATATACTAAGAAAATCTATTCACTATAGCACTCTTGTATCAATATTTAACAGCTATTGTAAATTTCCTCATGCCAACTAAAAATTAAACCCAAATATATAGCACAGAACACATAACTTGAATTCTCTCAAGTACTGTGATAAGAATACATGATGTACTTTCAAAAACCCTCTTTAAAAAAGGCCTTCAAGAGGTTGAATGGGAGAAAAAAATCATCAGTATGCTAATTAAATTCAACCCAGATTTTTTCTACACCAAATCTAGGGCCATAGGCACCTAAGAACTATAACAAAATCCAGGGATTAGCAAAAAGCTTAAATTAAAAAAAAAAAAAAAAGACTAAATAATTTTCTGCCCAGGTCCCTCCCCAAACCCTCCATCCAACCAGAAAAAAATTTTGGCTATAAGAAATTAAATATTTAACCTATAAACTTGGCTTTACCTTCACTCTAACATCAACTTTATAATGCTTTCTAGTCATTTTTTCAGTCATTTCTTTGGGCCCCTGAGCAGTTGAAGTTAAGATCGAGTCCATGCTCTTCGGGCAGCAGCTGAATCCTTGTTCTGTACATCTTGTATTTTCTGTGATAGAGTGGTGATATGAGTTGATTGCATAGTTACCGCAAAATAATGTAAGTGATTTCATGATATCAGAGGTGGTAACTAAGCAGCAACTCCACTGGAAACCATGGCATTTAGATGATCACATATTAATGGTATAGGTAATGCACTACCTCCAGACAATGCTAATTGTGCAGTTATTACAGATTATGAAAGGATAATGGTATGGTTGCAAAACAGTTATATTTAACAGTTTCTTATTTTGGTACTTAAGCAACTTGAGAAAAATGGATGCCTATTCTCAAAGGAGGGGATTTCCTTTTAATGTTTTATTACAATGACTATCTTTCTCCTGGTTACAGAATGGCAAAGAATGAATGATTGCTGGAGCAAGCAGGGATGTATTCAACTACTCTAATTGATTTTGGGAATCTGAAAGATGATCAGTGAACAAACTTGAATGCTTCATTCAAACCATAAGCTGAAAATTATCTGCAACAAATAGGTAAAATCTTAAAATAAAACAGCATAGTTAATTCTTGCTATTTAAGATCTGACAATTAATGTCATAGAATGTGTACTACTTAAATTAGAAAGAATATCTAATTTCTGTCCACGCTTAATAATAAAAAACTAAATACAGTGGAGTCACATCATACATGAAGATTAAGTTTTAAAGTTATACTAAGGCAAGAATTATATGTAAAATTACCCTTAAAAGATCCTTTGAATTGCTGAAAAGTACAGTATATGTGGGTTTGAGTATAGAACTGTATGTTTAAATGCACAGAAAAAAATGTATATATATAGGGAATAAATATGTATAAACTATAACTTGTAGAACATTACTAAATTATTATTCTTTCTCAGAGACTATGTATAGATAAATCTATGTAAATTAAGCATATATATGATGAAACACCACTGTACAAACTTTAGCAACCAAGAAAAGTAAGCAGGATTAATGGTCATCTCTAGAATGTACATTAAGTTTCAATTCTAGAATAACATATGAAATAAGCTAACTCAATATCTATAAATTTTTAAAAGGATAAAATAAATAAACCTATCATTTCAGAAAATCAAAGTAGTTATTATATTAGAATATGCTCAAAGAATGATTCTAGCTCTGAAAGGTTTTGGAATAAGCTTCCAACTTTTAACTATATTATAAAAGTATTTTCCTTTCACCTAGCAAGGGAGTGTTAAAAAAAAAAAATCAGCTGGTATCATACTAATTCCATTACTTAGCTTTTCTTTCATTCAAAAACTAGCTAAGATTTAAAGTAACATTTTACAATTGATCTATCTATATTTTACTAGTGATATGATATGAATACAGTTTAATTACAAAGTAATACTTCAATAAAAGTTTGTTACAACCATGCATTTATAGTTAGGTTGTTCCAAATGCTAATTAACTCACCTTTTATCTCTTTGGTGAATTTTACCCGATGAGAATCAGTCAGAGGTCTTGGTTGTTCATCAATGTTATGAATGTCAAGAACTTCACACATGAACTGAATTACAGGTTGTGCTTTGTAGAAGGCAGTGGCAGAAACTAAGAAGGAAAACACATATAATACAGACCAATGTTATTCTTTTAAAAATTAGAAATTTCTTCTTAGGTCACATGATAATTAACTATATATTTAATTAAAATGATCCTTTGTAAGTATTTATGTAACATGTGCAGAAAAGTATTCTTGTCCATAAGACAAGACCTGTAAGAGGACAGAGAGAGCCAGAGAGCCTAGGCAGGTCAGAAGGATACATATTCTTTCTTAAGCATAGTCTTCTATACACCCTAAACTGTTAATCTATTCAAGTGAAAGCTTCCCATGCCTAGGCACATAGACTGTAGAAGACAATGGCATTTATTTAACAATGTTGGTGCTAATTCAAGCTATTGGTAGTAACACCACTGGGCATCTGCCCATTGTTACCAAGCTGTGTTGGTGGTTTTCTAACAATCATCATGTTCATCTACCCTTGGGTTTTGGAACTAGAACAACTTCAGAAAAGCTAGCAAATCACTCATTTTTTAAACATATATGTATTGACTGCTTTTATGTGCTAAAACCAAACCAAACCAGCTGCTTCTGTTGAGTTGATTCTAACTCATGGTTAGCCCATGTATTACAGAGTATAATTACACTCCACAGGATTTTAATGGCTACAACATTTTGGAAGTTGATTATCAGGCCTTTCTTTCAAAGTGCCTTTGAACTACCAACTGTTTGATAAAAGGTTAACTGTTTGCGTCACTCAGGAACTCTTTTGATGCACTATGTATCATATAAAGGCACTAGGGATACAATAAAATATAAAATCAATACAGATAACTTTCAGTAAGATGGTGGACTAAGTAGATACACTACAGGGACCCTTTATAACAAAGACACAAGAGAACAAATGAAATAGACAAACATGAAAACTTGGTAACCCTGAACTTCAGAGGAAAGGTTAGAGAAGTGAATTGAGTGCTTGCTGGGAGGAGAAGCTGAGCAGGGACGGCAAGAGTGGTAGACAGGTGAATAGCCGGCCATATGCAGCACGGCCATCTTGGGATCAGCTCTGGCAAACAAAAGGTCACCTGGCAAAGCAGATTCACACAGGCAACAGGCAAGGAGAAGTTGGTAAGAACCTAAGAACAAATCAACATACAATCATCAATTAAATACAAATACAACAACCCCACAATGCCACAAAGCCAACAGACTATTTTAGCTCACATAAAGAAATGAGAGAATGCTCAAACAAATGAGTAAAATGCAGAAATGGAAAACATTTCTGAGGAAGAAAAGGTAATGGAAATAACTGAAAAAGAATTCACAACAATGATATTTAGGTACCTTCAAAGGATTCACAGAAAGATTGAGGAAAGCAAGTAGAACACAGAAAAAAAACTAGAAAATTCAGGAAAATACTAAAAGAACAAACAGTCAAAATACTTGCTGCAAATCTTGAAGTAATACAAAATATACAATGATATATCCAGAAGATTAATCCTAAAATTTAAGAAACAGACAATACATTGAAAGGGCAAAGGAGTAAGTGCAAAGCAATTGGAAGCCCAAATTAAGAGCTTGAAGATAAATCTCATATTACCTATAAAGAAGAACCAAAAAGCCTAAGCTCTGATTTCTCAGCAGAAACCATGCAGGCAAGAAAGCAATGGGGTGACATATATAAAACTCTGCAAGAAAAAACTGCTAAACAAGAATCAAAGCTGTCTTGCAAGTATGATGGTGACATTAGGATGTTTCTGATAAACAGAAATTAAAGAAATCTGTAAATGACCAGACCAACTTCACAAAAATTTCTAAAGGGTGTTTTGTTGACTGAGAACCAACAACAGCAAACAACAACCTGAGCTTTACAGACATGACAACACCACCCAGAAATCAATCCAGATATAGAAGCATCTAAAATAAGACTGAAAACAGAGAACCAGAGACATCAATTTATAATGACGTCAACTACAAAAGCAAAAAGAGGGAATAGTGTAGATACAGAATTTTCAAATGGTAAGGAAGTAAAGCAGATTTCAAGATAAAAGACTTTTAAATAATGAAAAATTTTAATTTACCCTGAAAACTGATAACCTGCACATCAAATTTAAAAAAGCAGAAAATAGAACAATTTAGTATATATTAATACAACAGAGGAGTCCTGGTGTAGCACTGCAGGATAATGAACTGGACCACAAGTTCTGTTTGAACCACAAGGTCAATGGTTAAAACGGCTCCTTTTGGAAATATATACAGGGTCGCTATGATTCAGAACCAGTTTGGTGGTACTTAACACCACCACCACCAAAACGAAAATAAAAAGAAAACCCACAAACAAAATGAGCTCAGTGCAGAAAATTATATGGAACAAAAAAATCACCAGCACCACACACACACATACACAAATCATACAGCAAAATGACAGGAATCACTTCATACCTATTGATAATTATATTGAATGTAAAGGGATTAGACACACAGTCAAGAGACAGAACAGAATGAAAGAAAACAGGATCCTTCAATATATTGTATATAAGAGTCTCATCAATAATATGTATACAGACAAAATGTCCATCAGAGAAGAATGGTTAAACAAACTTTGGTACATACATACAATGGGATACTATGCAACGCTGAAGAAGAATGATGAATTTGGAAGCACTTCACAATATGATTGAACTTGGAAGACGTTACGCTGTATGAAATTAGTCAATCACAAAAGAACAAATATTGTTGACACCAATGTTGTAAAAAGCTAAGATAAGGTTTTCTTAATTAAAGAAACAATCAATGATGGTTACGGGCAGTAGGGGAGAAACAAATTATTCTTGGACTAGAGTGCAGACACATGTTAACAAGGGTGACAAGGCAGGCAATATACAATAAAAGGTAGGTTAGCAGAGGAAAGATGAAGGTAACAGGAGACACAGGAAAGAATGTAATAGTGAACAGTGGTAAATAATGTTAGCTAAAAGGAGTTCTGGTTGCATAGTGGTTATGTCGGGCTGCTAACCTCAAGGTCAGCAGTTTGAAATTACCAACTGCCCCATGGGAGAAAAATGAGGCTATCTGCTTCTGTAAAGATTTACAGCCTCGGAAACTCTATGCAGGGTCGCTATGCGTTGGAACTGGCTCCAGAACACACCATAACAGTTAACTGATGGTACATGGAGGGGAATTCAATCAAACAAAGCATATGATTTGCTGAATTAAAACTGATGATCTGCTCTGTAAACCTTCACTCAATTCACAATAAGAAGTTAAAAAAAAAAAAAGCAAAAAACACACATACACACAACAAACTACATGTTATCATTTCTATGAAGACAAATATGCTCACTGTTGAGCTAGGTGTAAATTTTTTGTATTATGCGCTTTTTCTCCCTCTCTTTTTGGGCATGCTCACTACCTGTAAGCTAAGTGTATAGTTTTTGTGTGGTACTCTTTCTTTCCTGCTCTTTAGTTTAGAATGTAAAGTACTCTATAAAATGTCTCTGACCTCTGAAGAGATATTTACCAACACTTTTTAACAGTGGTTATCTCCGTATGTGTGGGTAAAAGGGCTTACTGTGGGTATTCTTTATTTTCTTTATGACATAGTTATCTACCAAAAAGCTACAGTACATACAACTTCATTTGATAGCAAGGCCCTGTTAGCATTTTAAGACAAATAAAGATAATAAAAGATAAAAAGATTAGAGAGAGACAAAACAAAATTATTTTTTTTTTACAATATGACTGTTTACAGAAATACCACTCCCCTTAAATAATAATCTATCAATAAATTATCAGAATAAGATCCATGTTGCCAGACTTCAAGCTAAGATACCATTTATAATTACAATAAAAATTAAATCTAAACAAAGAATGTGTAAGACTCATTCTTGTTGTTCTTGATAAGTGCCATCGAGTCAACTGACAGAAATAATAAAACTAAAACCAAATCCACAGTCATTGAGCTGATTCCGATTCATAGCAACCCTATGGGCAGAGTTGTTGCTGTGGTTTTTGTTATCATGTGTTATTGAGTTGGTTCCAACTCATAACTACTCTATGTACAACAGAATGAAACACACTGCCTGGTTTTGCTCCATCATCACAATTGTTAGTTTGAATCTATTGCTGCTGTGTTCCAATCATTAACAGATGTTTGCAGCTGTTTTTCCTAATTTTGTGTTGTGACCCATCAGCAAATGATGGTCCTGAAACCTTTAATCCATTTCAGTCATGACAGTCAACTGTACTTTGAGGAGGCAGCTCTTCCCCAGTTGTATTTTGAGCGTCTTCCAACTTGAGGGGCTCATCTTCCAGCATTACAGCTGATGATGTTATACCACTATTTATAAAGTTTTCAGTGACTAAACATTCAGAAGTAGACCGCCTCTCCTTCATCCTTCTCTTGTTTGGAAGCTCTGCTGAAATCTGTCTACCATGTTTGAACCTGCTGGTATTTAAAATACCAGTGGCATAGCTTCCAGAATCAGAGCAATATGCAAGCCACCAAACTGTTACAAACTGATAGATGAGTGGTGGAACAGAACTGCTCAATAGAGTTCTAAGGCTATAAATCTTTATAGAAACAGACTATCAAATCTGTTCCAGTGGAGGCCCTGATGGATTTGAGCAGCACACCATTTTTGATTAGCTAGAGAATTTTAACTAATGTGACATCAAAGTTACTTGATATAAACAGTAAGTATCTTTATTATTGAAAGAATTTACAGAAAATCTAAATATCCTCTATTCATATAAATTATCTCCATGATGATTTGCAAATTCAAAGCAATTTCAATTAAAATACCATTAAAATGTTTTATTGTGAATTATGTGACCACTTACATGGGAAAACATTAGCTTTACATT
>NW_006408624.1:3097270-3117229 GCF_000296735.1 Chrysochloris asiatica | reverse complement strand
GCTTGTAAGCCAGTCACTCCTTGCTTTTTAGCGCCCACCCCCTCATTCTGGGTAGCCAATGTCCAAGTTGCCCATCCCTGTCTACTCTGTGTATGGAGGGGGTGGGGATGATCCTTGCCATAAAGATTTGTTCCCTCTTTCGAGCTACTGCATCCATAGGTGTAGGTCAAGTTCATCAAATTGTATCAGATTACTCTTTTTTTCCTCTTTCTTCTTCTAGTTGAGTTCTGATCATCCAGCTATTGAAGCCAAGTCAAGTGGGTATTATCTGCAAGTGTGGGTGTTCTTATGCATATGCCCTCACTTCTTATCAGCTGGACACTTCACTCTCCACTCTAGTCCTCTGTGGCCATGCCCCTGTGTCTGGGCCCAAGAGTCCCCAGGTCTTGCCACACTGCTGGCCATCCAGGTCTCCACCCAGGTTCACAGGAGTCTATTGAACATGGTAGGACTTAGGTTGCAGCTTCATTGCTGTTTTTCCCTCACTTCCCCTTATCGGTGACCAACGTGGTCACCAGTCACAGCGCATGTCTTCTTGCGTAAAAATACTATTTTTTAACAGCACAGGATATTTAAGCACTCCCCTTCAGCATAGTGGTTACAAATCGGGCTGTGAACCGCAAGGTCAGCAGTTCGAAACTAGCAGCAGTTCCGTGGGAGAAAGATGAGGCTTTCTGCTCCCATAAAGATTTACAGCCTTGGAAACCCTGTGCAGGGTTGCTATGAGTCGGAACCGACTCCACAGCACTTAACAACAACAACAACAACAACTTCACCCCTGGAACTTGAGAAGTTAATATTAAAATTAACATGAAAAAAGAATGAGACAAAACTAACCAAGACAACTTTTAAGTCTAATAGCTGTCTTATCAGAAAATTTCAATTAGTTAAATGTTATTTGTGATGGCTAATGTTATGTGTTGACTTGGCTAGGCTATTTTTCTCAGTGGCTTGGTAGACACTATGTAATTACCTTCCATTTTGTGATCTGATGTCAACAGCCAATCAATTGGAAAGGGATTTCTCCGGTGGTTTGGCCTGCACACAGTATGAAAATGGATGGTCTGACAAGCTCACTGTTTCTTAACCCTAGAGTAGTGTTTATGAGTAGGGTTGCTAATCTCAAGGTCAGCTATTCGAAATTACCAACTGTTCCCACAGGAGCAAGATGAGACTTTCTGCTCCTGTAAAGATTTACAGCCTCGGAAACCCTATTCAGGGTTGCTATGAGTCAGAACCAACGCCACAGCACATAACCACCACCACCACCACCATACTCTTCTTACTGCCTGACCTATGGTCCTAGAACATAAGCTTGACCTGCACATTTTGGACTTCCAACTCCCAAAGCTCTACAAGCCAGCAGAGCTCTCTAGCCTGTTGTCTGACACAAAGATCTGAGACTGCCAGCCCTCACAATTGCATGAGTCATTTCCTTTAATTTCTCTCTACGTGCATCTATGAGGGAATATCAAAAAGTTCATGGAAAAATGAAATTACAATGCAATGAAAAATTTCCACAAACTTTTTCAAAGTCTCCCTCATATACATATGGATACCTGTTGTGGCACTATAGGATCCAGTATTGGATTTTGGAACCACAAGGTCGGCAGTTCGAACCCACCAGCTACTCCTTGGAAACTCTAGATAGGGTCACGATGAGTTAGAATCAACTCAATGGCACTTAACAGGAACAACACGATATATACATGCTTCACTGGTTTTATTCTGTTAGGGAACCCAGACTAAGACACTATTCAATTCAAGAGACTATGGAAGTAGACACCCATTGTCATCAAATTGACTCCAACTCAAAACAACCCTATAGGACAGGGTTTCTAAGGCTGCAAATCTTTAGAGAAGCAGACTGCCAAATGTTTCTTCTATGGAGCGCCTGGTAGGTGCAAACTGCTGACCTTGTGGTTAGTAGCTAAGCACTTAAGTACTACACTACCAGGGCTCCTTGGTGATCGACACATAGACTAGTAAAACAAATTTAAAAGCCAACCGCAAATTACATACAAAAGCAAAATTCCTGAAAACCGCAGCCGTGACGAGTTGGCTCTGTGAGTTTTCAGAACCAGTATGTCTAGCAGAAGCAATAACAAGCTGCCCAGCTACCTCCCGCAGTTACAGAATCTGATTAAGCGGGATCCACCAGCCTACATCAAAGAGTTTCTGCAGCAGTATAATCACTATAAATTCAATGTGGAGATTTTCAAATTAAAACCAAATAAGCCCAGCAAAGAAATGGCAGAGCTGGGGATGTTTATGGCACAGATTGGTCTCTGCTATCCAGACCATCTCAGTAACTTTCCTCAGGAACTGAAAGATCTGCTGTCCTACAGTCATATCGTCTTGGATCCTGATCTTTGAATGACATTTTGCAAAGCTTTGATCTTGCTGAGAAATAAGAATTTCATCAATCCATCAAGTTTGCTAGAGCTCTTCTTTGAACTGCCTTGCCATGACAAGTTTCTACGGAAGATGGCAAGGCTGAGGCAGAGAGAGAGAGAGAGAGAAACATGTTCAAAGTCACATACCTTTCAAGCAGCCTGGCTCTAAAACTGAAGCCATTTACCCTGCATTGTACTGAGGGCTGCATCAGAGCATGGACATTCAAAGCTATGCCTCCCCTTCCTTCAGCTAAAACTGCCTTGTACTCATAGATCCCTATTGTTTTCTATTTCCTTATACAAATAGGAACAGAAGGTGAAGGCTTATGAAAGAAATTTTAGAAAGCAAAACTTATGTTTATGTTCATTAGCTTTAATTATTTTTTTCCCAAAGTATCGAGACACTACCACTATTTGAATATAACAATTGTATTTCTTTGTCTGTCTTGTGGAATAAAAGCACATAATTTGGGCATCAGTGAAAAAAAAAAAAAAAAAGCAAATTCCTATTCAGAGAACTAAATATGAAAAGAAAAACAATTAGAGGAAAATACAGATTATCTTTATGATCTTGGAGGTAGGGAGGGAAGAATTTCTTAAGATACAAAATCTACAAACCATTAAAATAAACAGGACACAAGCAAAGTTTGAAAAAAAGTTATAGACTGGTAGAAGGTATCTACAATAAATATGAGGGTAAGTTAAAAGCACTGCTACTAGGGTTTCAGTTCATACATACACAGTTTTATTCTAAACAAAATGTGTCTGAACATGTCTCTGCAATCAGTGGATGGCAGCAGACAAGTTCTCTTAATAATACATTTGGCTTAGTCTCACTAGGGTACCTTCAGATAAAAGGTCTAATCAAAACAGCGGCTTCTGAGGGGATCTTTTGGGACAGCTCAATTCAAAGCAGACACCAGGGCAAAAGACTGTGGCGAGTATTTTCTGGGATTTCAAAGGGGAAATTTTGTTAGATTTTCTCAAGGATACATATAACCTATGCATACAACGCTATGCACAACAGAACGAAATACTGCCTGGTCCTACACCACCATCATAATTATTGCTATGTTTCACCCCATTATTGCTGCTACTGTGTCAATCATCTTGTTGGGGGTCTTCCTCTTTTTAATTGAGCCTCCACTTTACCAAGCAATGGTGTCCTTTTCCAGGGACTGAGCTCTCCTGACAAATGTCCAAATTACAAGATACAGACTACTGCCATCCTTGTTTCTAAGAAGTATTCTGACTGTACTTCTCTCAACTCAGTATATCCTATAATTAAAATTAATGAGGAGGTATTACAATCCAGTAAATAAAACTGAGAAATTAGGTACAGATATGTCATAAGAGGAGTTTTGGGACAAAGGTAAGAAAATTTCTTAGATATAATGAAACACATTGAGGGAATGAGTCACTGGGCCAGGGGCTCAGAGTCATAGTCTCAGGGGACATCATAGTCAACTGGCATAACACACATAGTACACAAAGACAATGTTCTATATCCTACTTTGCTGAGTAGCAACTAGGGTATTAAAAGCTCATGAATGGTCACCTAAAGTGTAACTACTGTTCTCTCCCTGTCTGGATTTAAGATGTGTTATGAAAATCGGAGACACAAGGGAAAAAATTAGTCTAATGGACCCAATGAACATCAGTCATTACAACCCTGAAACCAAAAGAACTAGATGGTGCCCAGCTACCACTACCAACTGCTCTGAAAGGAGTCACATTAGAAGGTACTAAATAGAGTGGGGGGAAACTCTGGAACTAAACTCAAAATCATAAAAAACCAGACTTATTAGTTAGATAGAGACTGGTGGAAGCTCTGAGACTAGGACCCTTGTGGTTCAATTTTCAGCCAGACAACAGGTCTGTAAAGGAAACAATAAGACCAGTGAGGTACGCACACCTTAAAATCATCAGCCATTTCAGATCAAAAGCGTAGCATTCACCCAAGCACAAAGTTCAGAAGGGTTAAGTAAGGAAAAGGAATAGAAACAGAAAGCACAAGTAGAAAGTAGGATAAGTGATGTTCCAACAAGGGAGTAACAATCAATGAGATGAAATAAAACATGGATGAATTGTTTAATTAAAAACTGATTATCTGCTCTGAAAACCTTAACCCAATTCACAAAAAGTAAAAGAAAAAAAAAGACATTAGGATTCTTAGATTTACTGCTTACTGTGTCAAGACTCAAAAATTCTTTTACAAAACATACATGTGAAAAAAAAAAAAAAGAACACATTTGCTATACTCAGAATAAGATATCTGGTGTGGCACTGTAGGATAAGCACTGGACTGCAAACTACAAGGTCAGCAGTTCAAATCCACAAGCTGCTCCTTGGAAACTCCAAACAGGGTCACTATGAGTCTAACAGCAACAACAACATATTTAAAATATCGAGGCCTACATGTACCAAAGGAATCCAGGCCAAAATGAAGATAAAAATAGGATAGTGAGTAATATTGGTTCCTGGAAAAAACATAACCACAATTAGAGTTTAATGGATACATATTACCTCCTGAGAGGTTAGATGGCATGGCAATTACCTGCCTTACTTTTACAAGTTTAATTCCATGGCCCAGAAACAGCAAGAACAGAAATTATCAAGAGCACTTACCATATGATGTCTTTTAATGGAAATATCACTGAGTACTTTATGTTCTTTAGTAAGAGGCCACATCAAATATCTTTGCATTTCCTGCATCACATACCAGAATATGCATTGTTGTTAGGTGCCATCTTGTTGGTACAGACTCATAGTGACCCTATGCACAACAGAACGAAACACTGCCTGGTACTGTGCCAATCTCACAATTGTTTCTAAGCCTGAGCCTACTGCTGTTACCACTGTGCCAATCCATCTTATTGAGGTCTTCCTCTTTTTCTCCAACCCTCCACTTTACCAAACATAACATCCTTCTCGGGGGACTGGTGCCTCCTGATAATATATCCAATATGAGAGACGAAGTCTGGTCATGCTGGCTTCCAAGGAACATTCTGGCTGTACTTCTTCAAACACAGATGAGTTTGTTCTTTTGGCAGTCCGTAATACTTTCAGTATTCTCCTCCAACACCATAATTCAAATGCATCAATTCTTCTATAATCTTCTTTATTCACTGCCCAAATTGCATTTACATATGAAGTTACTGAAAATACCATGGCTTGGATCAGGCACCCCTTAGTCCTCAAACTAACATCTTTGCTCTTCAACACTTCAAAGAGGTCTAGTGAAGCAGATTTCCCTAATGAAAAACATTTGATTTCTTGACGGCTGCTTCCATGAGAGTTTATGGTTGATTTGAGCGAAATGAAGTCTTTGACAACTTCAATCTTTTCTCCCTTTATATGGATGTTGTTTACTGGTCCAATCTTGAGGATTTTTGTTTTCTTTACATTGAGATGTAACTCATACCGAAGGTTGTGGCTTTTTATCTTCATCAGTAAGTATTTTAAGTCCACTTGGCGTTCACCAAGCAAGGTTGTATCATCTGCATACTGCAGGTTGCTAATGAAACTTCCTCCAATCCTGATGCTACATTTCCCTTCATTATTTTGGATTATTTGCTCAGCATACCAACTGAATAACTATGGTGGCATACAACCTGGTGCCCACCTTTCCTAATTTTGAAACATTCAGTTTTTCCTTCTTCTGTTTGAACAACTGCCTCTTGGTCTATGTACAGGTTCCTCATGAGCACAATTAAGTGTTCTGGAATACTCTCTGCAACGCTGTCCGCAGCCTGTCATAATCCACACAATTGTGTACACAGTAAAGCACAAGTGAACATCTTTCTGGAATACTCTTGCTTCCAGCCAAGATCCATCTGATGTCAGCAATGATATCCCTCATTCCACATCCTCTTCTGAATCCAGCTTGAACCTCTGAAAGTTCTCTGTCAATGTATGGTTGCCTCCATTTTTGTATTATCTTTAGTAAAACTTTACTTGCAGGGGATATCAATGATATTGTCTGATGATTTCTGTATCCATTGGGGCACCTCTCTTTGGAATAGGTACAAATCTCTTCCAGTCAGTTAGTCAGGTACTTGTCTTTCAAATTTCTTGGCATAGATGAGTGAGTGCCCCCAGTGCTTCATCAATTTGTTGAAAGATTTCAATTTGTATTTCATCAATTTCTAGAGCCTTGCATTTCTGGCATAGTAAATCCTGTGATTGTCAGATTCACAATGGCTAATACCAGTCCATTTCAGGTCACTAATGCCTAGGATCTTGATGTTCATGCATTCCATTTCATTTCTGACAATTTCCAATTTTCCAAGGTTCATACTTTTGCATTCCATGTTCCATTTAATAATGGATGTTTACAAGAAAAAGACCAAAGATCTGTTTTGGAAGAAGTGCAGCCAGAGTGCTCCTTGGAGGCCAGGATGGCTAAGCTTCATCTCTCATACTTTGGACATATGGTCAGGAGGGAACAGTCGCTGGAGAAGGATGTCATGCTGGGTAAGATGGAGGGTCAGAGAAAAAGAGGAAGACCCCAACGAGATGGATCAGCCAGGTGGCATCATTGATGGCATCAAGTGTGGCAGCAGTAGTGAGGTTGGCTCAGGAACAGACATTGTTTCGTTCTGCTGTGCATGGGGTCGCTATGAGTCAGTTCTAACTTGATGGCACCTGACAACAACAACAACAACAGTTGTTTCTCTTCATTTTGAGTTGTGCCCAGCAGCAAATGAAGATCTTTAAAGCTTTACTCCACTTGCGCCATCATGGTCAACTAAACTTTGAGAAGACAGCTCTTCCCAGTCGCATTTTGAGTGCCTTCCAATCTGAGGGGCTCATCTTTTGGCACTATATCTGACAATATTCTGGTGCTGACAGTGTTCAATGCTGCTCATAAGGCTTTCATTGACTAAATATTCGGAGGTAGTCCATTTCTCCTTCCTTTGTCTGGAAGTTCGGCTGAAACCTGTTCACTGTGAGTGACCTCACTGGTATTTAAAATACCTGTGGTATCGATTCCAGAATCACAACAACACACAAGCCAATACAATATGACAAACTGACAGACAAGTGGTGGAGCATATGCATAGTACTTAGGAAATATTTATTAATTTAGAAGAGATTGTTTTAATCTTTAGTAAAATATCACACATTTATTAATGTGCCTAAATATAAATGTTCCACTTAACAAGTTAAACCACTATTCAGATCAAGAATTCAATATTCCTTGCACACTAGAAGCCTTTGCCTGAGACCCTTGCAGATTCCAATTTTCTCTCTTATAAAAGTAATTGCATCTTGGCTTTTATAGCAATCATTTCCTCTTCATGACAGAATTACAACTGAAGTATAAATTCCTACCTATAACTGTGTTTTCTTAGTAACAATTTTACTTATTCATAGTAATTAAATGTAACTAGTTCCTTCATTTTCATTGCTACATAAGATGTCGTTGAAGACATATACAATTCATCCATTCTTAATGTTGGTGGGCATTTTAATAGTTTTCCTTTGACTACTGTGAACAATACTGCTGGTGGTGGTGTACCATGGAGTCAGTTCCAACTCATAGTGAACCTGTGCAGAGTTTCTGAGGCTGTAAATCATTACTGGAGCAGAAAGTTTCATCGTTTTCCCATGGAATGGCGAGTAATTTCACATGGTTGACCTTGAAGTTAGCAGTCCGACTCGTATCCACTATGCTACCAGAGCTATGAACATTCTTATAAATATTTTTGATGAACCCACACAAATGTCTTTAGTAGATTAGGCTATATCTAGAAGTGTAATTGCGGGTCATGAGGGATGTATATTTCTAGTTTATTTAGATAACTGTCAAACTGATCCTTCCACAGAGTAAGAGTTACTGTTTTGTCAAATTTTCACCAACTATTAGTATTGTCAGGCTCAAATTTTAATCATGCTAGGGTTGCTATGAGTAAGAACCAACTCAATTGCACTCAACAACAACACAGGGTTGTGCAGATATCTCATTTTAAAAACACAATTTTGACGTATAACTCATGTACAATAAAATATATCCTAAATGTAAGGTTTGATGATTTTGATAAACCCATGTATCTATACATACATATGTACCTGTATTCATTAATTTGATAAACCTATGTATCTATGGTAAGCCATTTTAACTGCAAGGTTGGCAGTTCAAGCTCACCAGCTGCTCCTTAGAAACCCTATACAGGGTTGCTATGGGTTCGGAACCGACTCAACAGCACTTAACAACAACAACGTGTATCTATGGTAGTCCTGGTGTGGAGCTGTAGGATAAGCACTGGACAGCAAGGTTGATTTGAACCACAGGTTTGGTGGTTCAAACTCACCAATCCTTCTTGGAAATCCTATAGGGTCTCTGTGAGTCAGAACTGAATCAACAGAACTTAACAACAACAACATGTATCTATGCTATTACCGGAGCCCCTGGGTGGTGCAAATGGTTGATGTGCTCAGCTGCTAACTGAATGATGCTTTGGAAGAAAAGCCTGGCCACCTAATTCAAACCCTATGGAACACGGTTCTATTCTGACACACTAGAGATCACCAGGAGTCAGAGGCAACACAACGGCATCTGGTTATACTATCACCAGCCAAATTAAGCCAGAACATTTAAATCATCCTAGAAAGCTCTTTCCAACTCCTTTCTAACCATGGATACTTTGTATTCATTCCTCCTACATTTTAATATGGTTCCTTAAAAAATAAACTAGGTTCAGAATTTCATATAAAGGAAATCATATCACAATACCATTTTATGACAGGCTTTTTTTGGCTAGACTTAATAACTGAGAACTACCCATGCTTTGTATCTACATCAGTAGTTTGTTCTTTTAATTGCTGAGTGGTATTCCATTGCACACATGACATATTTGTTCCTTCATTTACTGCTTGTTGGATATTTGAGTTGTTTCCAGCTATTATAAATATGCAAACATACACATACAAATCTTTGTATGGATTTGCACATTTCATTTCTCTGGGACAAAGACTACTAGTGTGTAGAATTGGTAGTTCAAATGGTGAGTAAATATTTAACTTTATATTTTTGAAAGTATCTGAATTATTTTATACTCCTATCATTTCCCTCAAGCTGAAGGAACTGAAGAAAAACTTGACTTACAATATTGAAGGATTTTATGGGCAAAATACTGAATGATGCAGAAGCATCAAAAGAAGATGGAAGGAATACACAAGCATTGTACCAAAAAGAAATGGCCAATGTTCAAACATTTCAAGGGGTAACACTGATCAATAACCAATGATACTGAAGGAAGAAGTACAAGGTGCATTGAAGGAAATGTCTAAGAACAAGACTCCAGGAATCCAAGGAATACAAATTGAAATATTTCAACAAATTGATGAAGCACTGAAGGAACTCACTCATCTAGGCCAAGAAATTTGGAAGACAATGACCTAGCTAACTGCCTGGAAGATATCTATATTTGTGCCCATTCCAAAGGTAAGTGACCCAATAGAATACAGAAGTCATTGGACAATATCATTAATATTTCATACAAGTAAAATTTTGTTAAAGATAATCTGGTTGGCTACAAACATACACTGACAGCAAACTTTCGGAGGTTCAAAATGAATTCGGATCAGGACATGGAATGAGGGTTATCATTGCTGATGTCAGATGGATCTTGATTGAAAGCAGAGAATACCAGAAAGATGTTTACTTGTGCTTTACTGACTATGCAAAGGCTTTCAAATGTGTGGATCACGACAAGCTATGGACAACACTGCACAGAATAAGCATTCCAGAACACTAATTTGTGCTCATGAGGAACCTGTACATAGATTAAAAGGCAACTGTTCAAACAGAATAAGGGAACACTGAATAGTTTAAAATTAGGAAAGGTGTATGCCAGGGTTGTATTCTTTCACCATATGTATTCAATCTGTATTCTGAGCAAATAATCAGAAAAGCTGGATTATATGAAAACAAAAAAATGTAGCATCAGGATTGGAGGAAGATTCATTAATAACCTGTGATATGCATATGATACAACCTTACTTGCTGAAAGCCAAGAGGACTTAAAATACTGATGAAGATCAAAGATCACAAACATCAGTGTGGGTTGCATCTCAATGTAAAGAAAACATAAATCCTCAATACTGGACCAATATATAACATCCACATAAATGGAGAAAAGATTGAAGTTGTCAAAAATTTCATTTTGCTTGGATTAACCACCACTTATGGAAGCAGCAATCAAGAAATCAAACAAGTTCATACTGCATTAGGCAAATGTGCTACACAAGACCTCTTTAAAGTGTAGAACAGCAAAGATGCCAGTTTTAGGACTATGGTATGCCTGATAAAAGCGATGGTATTTTTAGTTGCCTCACATGTATGTTAAAGTTAGACAGTGAATAAGGAAGACAGTAAAAGAATTGATGCATTTGAGTTATGGTGTTGGATAAGAATATTAAAAGCACCATGTTGTTGATTTATGTGCCGTGGAGTTGGTTCCGACTCATAGTGACCCTGTACAGGGTTTTCCCAGGCTGTAAATCTTTATGGGAGCAGAACGCCTCATCTTTCTCCCACGGAACAGCTGGTAGTTTCGAACTGCTGACCTTAAGGTTCACAGCCCGATTCGTAACCACTACTGTGAAAAAACAACAATCTATGTTGGAAGAAGTACAGCCAGACTTCTCCTTGGAAGCCAGGATGGCAAGAATTTATCTTTCTTACCTCATACATTTTATTAGAAGGAAGCAGTCCCTGGAGAAGGATATCATGTTTGGTAAAGTGGACGATTGGAAGAAAAAGAGGAAGACCCCCAACAAGATGGAACAGTGGCAGTGGCAATGGGCTCAAACGTAGCAAAAATTCTGAGGTTGGCACAGGATCAGGAAGTATTTGTGTTGTGTATAGGGTCGCTATGAGTCGGTACTGACTCAATGGCACCTAACAACAATAACAACAAAACCATTTCTGTTTGGTCTACATCTTAGTCAACAGTTGGTAGTGTCAGCCTTTTTAACTTAGCTGCACAACTTATTGTAGGTATGTACTGGTATATCCTCATGGTTTTAATTTATATTTTCTCGATTACTGAGGAACATTTTCTCAAGTGCTTACTGGCCATTCAAATACCTTTTGTGTAGCGCCTGCTCTTTTGCCTATTCTTTTTTCCTGTATGTTTTTACTGAGTTACATAAGTTTTTCATCTAATTTCGATATAAGTCTTTTGTACAGGTGTCTGTTTTTTCCCCAGATACAGCTTGCCTTTTCATTTTCATAATGGTCTTTTTAGGAGGTTTTAATTTAAACAAGAACATTAACTTAAGAAAATTTTGCCTACTCCAATATCACAAATAATTTTCCTGTTTACTCTTAGAAAAGTTCCAGTTTTAGTTTTCTGCTATATTCTGTGGTATACTTGAATTGACTTTTCTGTGTGTGGCATAAAGCAGGAGTGAATGTTAATTTTTCTTCATATAAATGCCCATTTGTTCCAATGCCATTTGATGAAAAATCTGTCCCCTTTATTTATTAAATTACATTGGCTTCTTTGTTAAATATAGCAACCACCGAGTGGATCTACTTCTGTAGCTATAAGTTGATTTACATAATCTATTTTTACCCCAATATCACAATGATTTGATTACTTTAGCTTTATAGTGTGTCCTGAAATCAGAAATTTGCTCTTTACAACTTTTATGATCATTTTAGGTTTTTCACATTTCTATTTAAACTTTTAGAATCAGTTCATCAACATAAATATATTTAGAAATATATGATGTTTTTTTACTGGGACCTTGTTATCTAGAGATCAATTTGGGGAGACTGAACATGTTAACAATTTAACAATTTGTTAACAGCATGTAGCAATTTGACAATTTAAGTTTTCCAGTTCAAAACTATAGTATACCTGTTTATATAAATTTTTAACTTTATCAGTAATGTTTTATAGTTCCTAGTGTAAAGGACTTACACATTTTCTTTTATTCCTAAGTATTTTATATTATTATAAATTACATTTAATTTTTTCCAATATCGAGTGCAGGTATTTATTATTGCTATATTGCTAGCACTGATTTTTGTATATGGAACTAGTATCTTGTGACCTTGCTAAATTTATATATTAGTTCTAATAGGACTCATTATTACTATTTAGAAATTCCTTAGGATATTTTCTGTAACTATTGGGCTTTAGGTATATTTTTGTTTTATTCCTTTACAACATATGGTTTTTGTTTCTTTTTCTGGTTTCATTGTAACATCACCAGTATGATGTTGAATAGAACTGGTGAGAGTAAGCATCCTTCCTTGGTATTAATTTAGGGCAATTTCACCATTAAAGTATCACATTTTTGTAAATCCTTTTATTAGGTTGAAGAAATTTCCTTTTGTTGCTATTTTGTCATAATTTTATCATAAGAATATTACAATTTATCACATTTTTTTTGTCTGCTAAGACCTCTGGTAGCGTAGTGGTTACGAATCGGGCTGCGAACCTTAAGGTCAGCGGTTCGAAACTACCAGCTGCTCCACGGGAGAAAGATGAGGCTTTCTACTCCTGTAAAGATTTATACCCTTGGAAACCCTATACAAGGTCGCTATGGGTCGGAACCGACTCGATGGCACATAACAACAACAACAACAAGAGGATTATATGATGTTACTCTTTATTCTGTCCATGTGATAAATTACTCTGGTTGCTTTTTGAATGTTAAACAATTAATTGGACAAAACCTCTTGACTATGATCATGATCAAAACCTCTTTAGAAGACTGACAGGAAAAATACAAAACAATAACGGCAGTCCGACTGATTACTACAAGAATAAGCAAGTTGCTCGCCCAGAAGACATCAAGGCAAGTGGTCAGGTCCCCTCAGGGCAAACCCCCTTCCAAGAATAAGACTCAATGGGAACACATGAGCAGACGTGCACTCTGATTGGTGACCATGTTTGTCACTGATAAGGGGAGGTGAGGGAAAAACAGCAATGAAGCTGTGACCTAAGTCCTATTACGTTCAATAAACTCCTGTGAACCCGGGTGGAGACCTGGTTGGCCAGCAGTATGGTAAGATCTGGGAACTCTTGGGCCCAGAGTCAGTGACATAGCCACAGAGGACTACAGTGGAGAGTGAAATGTCCAGCTGATAAGAAGAGAGAACATATGCATAAGAACACCCACACTTGCAGGTAATACCCACTTACCCTGGCTTCAATGATTGGATGATCAGAGCTCAACTAGAAGAAGAAAGAGGAAAAAAGGAGTAATCTGATACAATTTGATAAACTTGACCTACACCTATGGATGCAGTAGCTCAAAAGAGGGAACAAATCTTTACAGAGAGGATCATTCCCACCCCCTCCATACACAGATTAGACAGGGATGGGCATCTTGGACATTGGTTACGCAAAATGGGTGGACTACAAAGGCAAGACATAACTGGCTTATAAGTTTTCAAGCGGGAGTCTAGGTCCAGAGGGTGTGGAGGAAGGTAGAATCTCCACTGAGTAGTATCCAATCTGATCTGTCTGGGTGGGGTTAATGAAAGTAGATGGGGATAGGTCCCTTGTGTTACAACAGTGAATAATTTTTTATCAGGACTGACTGTGAGGGTTGGAAATGTAAAGGTGGACATTTTGTAGCAAAAGGAGGGGAGTGATTGATTGTGCAGTCCAGGAGTGGAGGTCCCTGGGACCATCAAGGAAGAAGAACGGAGTGTGAGACCCTATCCAGAGAAGCAGTGACCCCACAGATGGAGGCAGAGAGGATGATGTGGAGAGATGGAGCAGCTGGGGACTCTAGACCCAGAGAGGGAGAGGGACTGTGTGCTGATGACCGGGGGCAGGTTTGCAGGGAATACCCTTTGGCTGGTTGATAATGCATGGAAGGGATTGTAACCATAACAAGAAACAATACATGATAGGATAAATGTAAAGATAATGTCCTCCCATGTAAACTATCACATAATTCACAATAAAACATTAAAACACACACACACAAAACCTCTTTATATACTGTTGGATTCTACCTGCTAATATTTTATTAAGAATGTTCGCATCCAAGTTCATGAGGAATTGCTGCTGTTTTGTTAAGTGCTGTCAACTTGGTTCTGACTCTGAAAGCCTTTCCTTCATGAAAGATACTGAATCAGAATCACTTAATCAAGTCACTTATGAGCTCTTGTTTATAGTTTGCTTTAAATTGCTAAGTTTTGGGGTAATTTTTAATACAGTGATAAATAAATAATATATATGTAAAACAAGGCTTAATCTTAATAAGTACTTCCATTATGGGTTAACATTTAGAGATAAACCAGACAAAGCCTCTGCTTTCTAAGAACAGTTTCTGGGTTAAGTTGTTAGATTGACTACAGATATTTTATTCATTCTTCCAATTCCATAATAACTGTGGTTAGGAATTTAAAAAATAAGACACATATAAACTTAGGGAGGAGAACAGTAGAGAAAACACATCAACATTTTGGAAGATAATATACAAGTGAACAAGTTAAACTAACATAGCAGACCCACAAAATCCCAAGTCAGCTGTGGGGGAAGGTAAGACTCAACATTATTTGCACTGTACAATCCTCAAAAGGCAGAAGAAATAACTCTGAAACTGGCGACAAAAAGGATGGGAACCATACAGTAAAATAAAAAGGAAAACTACGTGAAAAGTAGTGGAGCCCTAGATCTTCTTCCTAGTGCCACGTTGCTGAACAACTGCCCCACAGTTCATCATTTCAGCATGTATCTCAAGATTTATTTTCTGGAAAAAAACACAAAACAAAATCTCTCTGTAGGAAGGATGCTAGGCACAGTTGAGGGCACAGGACTGTATAAAAACTAACTAACAGGATTAAAAGACCATAACCAGATTAAATCCTGAATATAGCTACTCCTCCCAGTCAAAATCTCAAACTTGGCTTCCAAAATGTAGGCAACTAGACACTTACACATCAGGCAGGAGTCTGGAAGACTCATCTTTGGGTAACTTGACCAGTGCAAGAGGAAAGACCTCAAGATAAAACATTTTGGGTTCCACAACATCAGCTCACTGAAATCATCCTATGATGTTCAACGTCAACAAGTCCTACCAATGTTCTTAGAGCTTCTAAGTCAGTGTTTTAGTGTCCCACTAAATCATAAGTAGAAAAGAAGGATACTAGACATCTCAGGAAAGCTTCCAAAATAGGTAAAAGAGATGAAAACAAACAAAAAGAAATCTGAAGGAAACATACGTATGCATACGAAGAAGAAAACAACTAAATTATGCTCAGAGAACTAAGAGAAAATACTGTACTTGTGAAACATGAACAGCATGTGGCAAAAAAATAGCAATCAGAAGATAAAAGAGAACAGCATTAGACATTAAAAACAGATGTAAAGGAAGAAATAAAAAAGCGAATAGATGGAAAAGTTGAAAGATGAAGTTGATGAAAATTTCCAGAAAGCAAAGCAAAATATGGACAGCGTAAAGACAACAGATGTACACTTAACAAGGGGGGAATTTTACTGTACATACATACATTAAGCCTCAGTAAAGAGTAAAGCTATTTTAAAAAATGTAGTGATGCTTTCAAAATTTTGAGGGGCAATTATTAGCAAGATAAAATTCTGTACTCAGTTAAAACTATCATTTAAGTTTGGTGATAAGTAAAGACATTTTCCAATGTGTAAGGTGCTTAAAATTTTTAAACTTATGTATTCTTTTCTGAGAATTTATTAAAAGAAAAAGGACACAGGAAATAGAAGATAAATATAGGTGAAAGACAAAAGGGATTCCCTAGTGAAGTATGATACCAAGAGGACAGATGTTTAACCAAATATAAAAGGCCACACTCAACCAGATTGCAACTGTGTGACTCTAGAAACAGATTTGATGAATGCTGTCACTGAGATGCCTATTGGTCTTTCCAATGTGAGGGTACACTACCTGCGGTAGCCTGATCCAGATTATCTTTACTTGATCTTACTTAAGAGTCCCTGCCCTGCTGCATCAATCAGTTGATGACTTTCACTTCTGATCCAAAGAAATATTCTGCTTTAACCTGTTTCTGAGAGTACTGATTTGAATATTAGAGACACAAATGATTTCTTAATCTCAGAGATTTTACACCTGAACTCAAGAAGACAAACACATAAAGCAAGAAGAACTAATACTGTGATTAATACACTACTTATTAGCAATCTGTTGTCCTTTCCAAGGAAACATTCAGTGTGAGCTTTTGATTTTAAAGTAAAGATTGTTGTTGTTGTTGTTAAGTGCCGTCGAGTCAGTTCTGACCCATAGTGACCCTGTACAGGGTTTCCGAGGGTGTAAATCTTTACGGGAGTAGAAAGCCTCATCTTTCTCCCGCGGAGTGGCTGGTAGTTTCGAACCGCTGACCTTAAGGTTCATAGTCCGATTCGTAACCACTACGCTATCAGAGTAAAGATAAGTCATAATAACTAAACTCTAAAAGAGCTCTGGTAAGATTTACAGCCTTGGCAACTCTATACAGGGTCACTATGAGTCGGAACCAACTCGGCAACACTAGCAATAATAATAAACTCTATAAACCAATTATATATATTGACTAATTTTTCTAGGAATGAAATTGATTCTTCATTTGCTCGAGGGGCATAACTCAAAATGAGAATAAACAGCTGTAGAATGTGTAAAGTTTGTGGACTGTGGAATGTATGAAGTTTGAATTTAGAAAAATTGGAAGTCATCAAAAACTAAATGAAATACATAAAGATCGATATCCTAAGTATTGTTGTTGCCACTGAGCTGGTTCCGAGTCATAGAAACCCTGTATAGAGTTTCCAAGGGGCAGCTGGTAGGTTTTAATCATCAACTTTGCAGTTATCAGTTCAGTGCTTATTCTACAGTGCCACACAGGATTCCTAGTCATTGTTGTTGTTGTTAAGTACCATTGAGTTGGTTCCAACTTATACTGACCCTGTTAGAATTTCTGAAAAGCAGCTGGTGGATTTGAACCACCGACCTTGTGGCTCAAACTCACCTTGCATAATCCTGTAGCACTACACCAGGACTCCTCCTAGGCATTAGTAAACTAAAATGGACTGGTATTTGTCATTCTAAAACGGATAGTCATATGGTTTTACTATGTCAGAAATCACAAATTGAAGAGGGATGGTGTCACAGTCACCATCAAAAAGAGCACACTACCTTGAAGTATGTCTTCATACTTGAAGTTATGTCTTCACACCTATCCTGTCCATGGTATGATAATGCCCATATTACTGAAAACCAGTTAATATGATTATTATCCAAATTTATGCAGCTTCTGGAGTTCAGGTATAAAATCTCTAAAATATTAAAGCCAATGATGATGAAATTAAAGAATTCTACCAAATTCTTCAGTCTGAAATTAATCAAACATGAGATCCAATGCATTGATAATTACTGGCGATTAGAATGTTAAAGTTAGAAAATATGGCCTTGGTGATAGAAACAATTCTGGAGGTTGCATGATAAAATTTTAAGACCAACCACTTATTCATTGCAAATACCTTTTTTCAACAACATACATATAAACCTCATCAGATGAGATACATAGGAATAGTGGCTGTGAGTCGGGCTGTTAACCTCAAAGTCAGCAGTTCGAAACTACCATTCCATGGGAGATACATGGAGGCTTTCTGATCCCATAAAGATTTACAACCTTAGAAATGCTATGCAGGGTCACTATGAGTCAGAACTGACTCCACAGGACACCACCACCACATCTGTGGGAAGAGAAGATGGAGAAGTTTAATATCATCAGCTGAAACAAAGTCAGGGGCAGACTGTGGAATAGATCATCAATTGTCTACATGCAATTTCAGGTTGAACCTGAAAAAAAAATTAAAATAAGTCCACAAGAGCCAAAATATGACCTTGAGTATATCCCACCTGAATTTAGAGACCATCTCAAAAACAGATCTCATGCAAAATGACCAAAGGAGTTGCGGGATAACATCAAGAACATCATAATGAAGAAAGCAAAAGGTCATTAAAAAGATAGGAAACAAAGATAAAACCAAAATGGATGCCCCAAGAGACTCTGAAACTTGCTCTTGAACTTAAAGTAGCAAAAGCAAATAGAAGCAACGAGGAAGTATAAGAGTTGAACAGGAAATTGCAAAGGGAAGCTCAAAGTGTTATAATAAAATGTACAAAGACCTGGAGTTAGAAAACCAAGAGAAAAGCATGTTCAGTGTTTCTCAAGCTGAAAGAACTGAAGAAAAAATTCAATACTCAATTTGAAATATTAAAGGATTCTGTAGGCCAAATCCTGAGTGATGCAGAAAGCATCAAAAGGAAATGGAAGGCGTAAAGAGTCACTGTACCAAAAAGAAATGGTCACTGAGCAACCATTTCAAGAAAGAGCATATGGTCAAGAACAGATGATATAAAGGAAGAAGTCAAAGCTGCACTGACAAAGGCACTGGCAAAAAACACGGTCTAAATGTAAAATCTAGAATGATAAAGATCATCAATGAACAAATAGGGACAAATTTAGGGGTTCTAATACATGGCATATATTGCACTTTCAAACATTGCCAAAAAACACACAAACAGTAGAAAACAAAACAGATGACCGGGACTTCCTAAAAATGAGAAACTTTTGTGCATCAAAAGATTTCAGAAAAAGAGTAAAAAGGGAGCCCACACAGTTTTCTTGAAATAACCTATAAGACAAGGGACTAATATTTAAGTTTTATTTAAAACTACAACACCTCTACAAGAAAAAGGCAACCCAATTAAAAAAAAACAGGCACAGGACATGAACAAATACTTCACCAAGGAAGACATTCAGGCAGCCCACAAACATATGAAGAAATATTCATGATAATTAAACACCGTTGTTGTTAAGTGCTGTCAAGTCAGATCCGACCCATAGTGACTGGTGAGCTTGAACTGCTGACCTTATGCTTTAAACAGATAGTGTAGCCCAGTGCATTAGCCCACAGCACCACCAGAGAGATTTAAATCAAAACAACAATGAGATATCCTCTCACACCAGCATTAACAGAGAAGATTAAAAAACAAAACAAACTGAAAACACCAAATGCTGGAGAGGGTGTGGAGAGACTAAGACCCTCCCTACATTTCTGGCAAGGAGCTGTGGTAGTGTAGTGGTTATGAATCGGGCTGTGAACCTCAAGGTCAGCAGTTCGAAACTACCAGCTGTTCTGGGAGAGAAAGATGAGGCTTCCTGCTTCTGTAAAATTTTGTTGTTGTTGTTGTTAGGTGCCATCGAGCCAGTACCTACTCATAGTGACCTTATGCACAGCAGAATGAAACACTGCCCGATCCTGGGCCAACCTCACTACTGTTGCCATGTTTGAGTCCATCAATGATGCCACCTGGCCAATCCATCTCATTGGGGGTCTTCCTCTTTTTCTCTGACCTTCCACCTTATCAAACATGATATCCTTCTCCAGTGACTGCTCCCTCCTGACAATATGTCCAAAGTATGAGAGACAAAGTTTGACCATCTTGGCCTAAAAGGAGCAAGCACTCTGGCTGTACTTCTTCCAAAACGGATCTATTGGTTCTTTTGGCAGCCCATGGCACTTTCAATATTCTCCTCCAACACCATTAC
>NW_006408624.1:3088250-3095775 GCF_000296735.1 Chrysochloris asiatica | reverse complement strand
TACTGATGTTAGCTGTACCTTGCCTAAGTCCCTCCCAGCTTGGTGTGAAGCTCCTCCCCTGAATAAAGCAGAGGCCCGAGCCTCCTCAGGTGTGCATTACTGGTTGGCAGGCATGGAGTAAAGATGGCAGTGCATTACTGGTTGGAAGGCATGGAGTAAAGATGGCAGTGCATTACTGATTAGAAGGCATGGAGTAAAGATTGCAGTGCATTACGGGTTGGAAGGCATGCAGTAAAGATGGCAGGGCAGTGAGTTGCTGCCTGCAGAGGCCATGATGCCTGTAGTCCCAAGCCTGCCCACTAGTGATGTATCCACCCTGGCTTTGGGGTGCCTCACTGTCTCTCTCTTTGTCTATTTCTGTGTATTCTTGATATTTATGATCGCCGTCAGGTATCCTCTCCTCGTGAACCGAACCCCAATGTCGAGGCGGGTCCCCAACAGGAATGGGCACAAATATGGATCTCTTCTAATCAGTCTGCCAAATTTCTTGGCAGAGATGATTGAGTGCCTCCTGTGCCACCTCACTCTCTTGAAAGATTTCAATATTTATTCCATCAATTCCTGGTGCCTTGTTCTTTACCAATTCCTTCAATGCACCTTGGACTTCCTGAGTATCATTGGCTCTTGATCATATGGTACCTCTTGAAATGGTTGAACATATAGATCTGGTTTATTAATTTAACTGTTGCATATAGTATTCTATAATATTAAGTAAGAATTAATATACCACTGATTTTTTTTACTTACTACAGGGCTTTACGCTGCTTCTTTTCTTTTCTTTCTATAATAAATAATACCTCAGGCACATATGCAAAATATTTCTAATGTATATTACTTTTTATGATATGTTTAATTTCAATTTTACTTTATTTTTATTTGATATTACACATTTCTCTCCAAAGTAGTTTTTATCAAATCATACTCCTACCAATAGTGTGTAAAAGTTCCTACTACTTATTCTTATCAACATTTGGTATTCTGTAAAATATTAAATTTTTAACAAATCAGATTAGTATAAAACACTATGAATTTAATTTGCAATTTTCTGATTCCCTAATGACTTGGATTGGGAGAAGGATGAGGTTTTCTGCTTCCACAAATATTCAAAGCCTTGGAAACCCTATACAGAGTTTCTATGAGTTGGAACCAACTTGATGCACAAAATAACAGTGATAACGACTTAGATCAACACTCATGGAAGCAGCAATCAAGAAATCAAATGACGTATTACATTATGCAAATCTGTTTAAATAGGCCTCTTTAAAGCGCTAATGAGCAAAGACATCACTTTCAAGACGAAGACATGTCTGACTCAAGCCATGGTACTTTCAATTGCCTCCTATGTATTGGACAATGAATAAAGAAGAACCAATGCATTTGAATTAATGGTGTTGTTGAAAAATACTGAAGGTATCATCGACTGCCAAGAGAACAAACAAATCTGTTTTGGAAGAAGTACAGCCAGAATGCTTCTGAGAAGCCAGGATGGTGAGACTTCATCTCTAGTTCGTTGGACTAACTGTCAGGAAGGACCAGTCACTGGAGTAGGATATCATGCTTAGTAAAGTGGAGGATCAATGAAAAAGAGGACGAATCCCCCAACAAGATGGACACAATGGTAGCAATAAGCAGTGCAAACAAAGCAAGGATTGTGAGGATGGTGCAGGACCAAGCTGTGTTTTGTGCTGTTGTACATAAAGTCAAGGTCATTATGGGTTGGAACCAACTGGTTGGCACCTAACAATGGTGACTTTGAGAACCTTTTCATGTGTTTTTTATAAACTACCAGTTTTTTATTGTAGAAGGTCTTGACTGTAGGTATTACAAATATTCTCCTAGTCTTTTAACTTTGTAATACTAATTGATGTTTTAAAAAGTTAAGTTTTTAAGATTTAATACGGAATGTTTTCATGAATGCATGAGCAGTGGCTACATAAACGTGCTGCTGAAGAAAATAGTTAAGTTTATCATCAGCATTTTCCTTTATGGTTAGTACATTTTGCATCTTGTTCAACATTAGACTTTTTTAATATTGTTTTTCTCTAAAAGAATTTCAAAGATTTGCTTTTTACATTTAGAATCATAATTCACCTAAAAATAAATTCTGTGTATGTTATTTAGATAGATCTTTTTTTTTTTTCATATGGTTAACAGTTTCCCATTGATCAGAAATGCTACCTCAGGCATTTACAAAATTCACACACATTTTTAGGCCATTGTGTCTGTCCCTACAGTTAGCACAGTATAATTGTTATGTTGTTAAGTGCCATCAAGTTGGTTCCAACTCATAACAGCCCTGTGTAGAGTTTCCAAGGAGAGGCTGGTGGGTTTGAACCGCCACCTCAAGGCTTTAATCAACCTTGTGGTCTAGTGCATTATTCTGTAATGCCAACTCCATAATTACTATAGTTCTTATAATAAGTCAGATAAGTTTTTCATTAAAATTGTATTTGCTTTACATAGTCATATATTCTTCTATATAATACAGACTTATCAAGTTTCATGATACCTCCTATTGAAATTTTTATTGTTTATTATTTAGATTAATTTTAGAACTAACATATGTCTTAAATATTTCACATATCACATTTCGTATTTCAATAAAGTTTTACATTTTAGAGGCCTCTCAGAAATCCATTCCTGGGTAACTTCTCCTTTTCACTTCAAATTCTTGATTTCGTTATATTTGTTAAAGCTTAGCTAAGGCATCACTTATTTCTACAAATATTTCTGTGACTTTCCAGACTCACTTGAATGCAACTCCTCTATGCTCTTGGATGTATTTATTCATTCTTGGTTTATATGGTTATCAGTTATTCTAGGAATTGAGGGTGCACTGCTGAACAAGATGCACAGTTCCTAGCTTTAAGGAGATATTTTAATAAGAGGCATGGAACAATAAACAACTATAATTCAGATGACACATTCCATTACTGGGCAAGTGTACTGTGTTGTGGAAATACATAGGAAAAATACCTAACTCTGGGGGATGAAGGTAAGAAAGGTGTCAAACACTGCTTCTTAAAGAAGTAAGTACCAAGTAGACTGAAACCTGTAATAAGAATAGAAGTTAGCAAACTTAACAGTGACTAGGAATCATAGTACTGATGTACTTGTCTTGTTCTTAATTTTATTGGAAAAGCTTCTAGTGTTCAACTGTGAATTCAACTACTCTTTGAATTTATTACCTCTTGGCTTTCTTGACAACAATCTTTGCTTTTATACTGCATCTGTTCACTGGTTCTTCTTCATTCCTTAAATGCTAGTGTTCCCATAGCTTTATTATTTTCATTCGTATTTTCAATTTCTAAAGAATTTTTTTCCATTTCTCCTACCCTCCTTGAACTGAGAAGTCCTAAAATTCTTTTAGCTCCTATCACTACAAACCTTCAGACCAACATTTCTAACTATATATATGGCTATCCATGTATTCCACAGGCTCTTCAAGCTTTGAGCATGTTAATATCTCACCAATATATATCTAGTATACACCACTAACTAGCAACAGTGGCTCTACCTCTCATTTTCAGTTGACAGCCTTGCCACTCATACCTGATAGACACCCAGAGTTACTATTCTGAATTTATCTTTGAGTATCTGCCCTTTTCAGGGAGCTATTGTTTTTGCAGCATAGTTATGGCTCCTGAAGTTTGAAACCTAAAGACTGTTTCAAAGATTGAATAATCAGAATTTTGCAGACCAAGTATGGTAGACCTTTTTTTTAATCTATCAACTTGGCTACAGCAACCAGTCACTAGTTAATTCAGTCAAACATTAATTTTGGTGTTCTGTGAAGGTCTTTTGTAGATGCAATTAAAATCCATTATTTCTTGACTTTTAGTCAAGGAGATTATCTGAATAATCTGGATGGGTCTTACTGGCAGGCTTAAGGCTTCCCTCAGAGAGAAGAAATTCACTTGTGGGAAACAGCATTAGGCCTGAGCCCAGGAATTTCAACCTCATGTTCTGATGGCCTGCTCTATGGATTCTGGATTTGCCTAGCCAGCTCCTACAGTCGTGTAAGCCAAATCTCTCTTTCTCTACGTATATATTTTCAACGGGTCCTGTTTCTTTGGCTGAACCTTACCTGATACACCAGGTCTGTAGTTTATTTGAAAAGCAATTTCTTCAAATTTCTTCTGGTTCATTTGTTTTCAACCAGTTCCATGTGACAGTAACTACACATGGAACTATGGGGAACACTAGCATTTAAGGAATGAAGAAGAACCAGTGAACAGATGCAGTATAAAAGCAAAATTGTTTTCTGGACATGGTTGTTGTTGTTGTTGTCAGGTGCTATCGAGTCGGAACCGACTCATAGCAACCCCATGCACAGCAGAACGAAACAATGCCCAATTCTGGGCCAACCTCACTACCGCTGCCACACTGAGTCCATCAATGATGCCACCTGGCCAATCCATCTTGTTGGGGGTCTTCCTCTTTTTCTCTGACCCTCCACCTTACCCAGCATGGTACTTACACCTATTTTTTTTCCAACTCAATTCCTGTAATATGTTCCTTTCTCTCCATCCCACATTAGACCGGGCCATCACCATCTCTTACCTGAACTAGTGATTGAAAAAGCCTCCTAACTGGCTTCTCAGTTTAGTTTTTTCTCCTCTATCTATTTTCCACACTGCTGCCAAGAGGTCTCTTTCTGGAAAACAAATATGATCATGTCACTATCCTTCTTCATAAACTCTGAAGTCTATCTACCTGTAGGATGTAGCAAGTTTGCTTTCTACTTCATTAATTTGTTTTTATTTACTATTTCCTTTAGGCTTAATTTTCTATTATTCTTCTAATTTATTGGAATGAATTCTTAGGTCATTGATGTTTCAGCTTTTATTCTTTTCTAGCAGGCACTGAAGGCTTTTAAGTTCCTCTAAGCATTACTATAGCTCATCATACCAATTCTGATTCACACTGTCTAAATTATCCTTTATCTTAAAATATTTTTAATTTCCTTTGTGGCATTTGACCAATGGGTTATTTAGAAATTATTTCTTAACAATATGTACAGCTGTTCATAAATCCAGTAGGAAAATAACAGCAATTTATTTCCAAATTATTTCATTTTTCTCCTAGAAGTCAGAGCAACAAAGAGAATGTTTAAATTTAAAAAAGGGGGGAGGAGGAAACTCTCCATCTTCGGACTCCCTTTCCCTTTATCAGTGAATCAATTCTTAGAACAGAGTAGAACTGCTCAATAGGGTTTCCAAGGTTTAGTCTTTAGGAAGCAGACTGCTACATCTTTGTCTTGTGGAGCAGCTGGTGGATTTGAACTGTGAACCTGGCAGTTAGCAGTCAAGCATGTAACAAATGTATCAACAGAGCTCCTTTTTGGTGAAACTAAGAGATATATGTAGGCAGTCCTGGGGTACAACGAGATAATAATATCTTTAAAAATTCATTGATAAGTGGAATGCGTGCATACAGTTCTTATACAGCCTTACTTTTGTGCAAGGAAAGGCCTGAAGTCCTTTCCGTGATTTAAACGCTGCATGTGCAGCAAGTGAAGATGATTGTGATGAAGAAATTGATGCAATCAGCTGAGTAGGATTCAACAGTTTCAAAGTGAGGGCAACTTTATATAGCATTAAAGGGCAAGGAGTTGTCCTTAACTTGGGGACTGCCTGTACCTGAAAATGTCAAACTACAAATAAATGGGGGCTTCAAAAGGTTTTGTGAAAATGTAATTAGAAGAGCACGAAATTCATCTACAACTTTTTGAAGTCCTCTCAGATGTCCTAAACTACTTGAAAGTCTAGCTGAACTTATTCAAGATGACAAACCAGAGCATGGTAGAAATGGCATGGAAAAAGCCTACAGGGGGAATATCAAATTTTCTTTCCCTAAGGTGATGACGTTGGATAAACACTGGACTGCTTACCAACAAGGCTTGAGATTCAAACCACCAGCTACTCCTTGGAAATGCTATACATGGTCACTATTAGTCAGAACTGACTAGATGACACTTAACAAGAGGGTCTTGCAGGGGAAATATGAGTCTGTCTACTCCCACAAAGATTTACAGTTTCAGAAACCCTACAAAGGTGGAATCAATGAAACGGCACTTAACAATAACAAAGAGGGTCTTATCCTAAATGTGAACTTCAATGCTCAGTACTGAGACTGAAAGGTGGACTCTCCGGAAGAGGTAGAGAAAGATGGTGCAGAAAGTGCTAGGTAAGGGGAGGTGGATCCAACAGTGACATAATTCAAAAACAAGGCAAGCATTCTTCCTTCAGACTTTCTTATTCTGACGTAATTTCAAACATACAGAAAAGTTGAAAGAATAATACAACGAACTTTTGTATATCTTTCATGAATTCTCTAACATTTGAGGTGGGCACTTAAAAGGCAGGAGCTATATCCACTAGTAGACTCCTGCTGTGGTGATGTAGGATCAGCACCAGACTGTGAAATGCAAGGTTGACAGCTCAAACCCACCAGCTGCTCCTTGGAAACCATATACTAAGTCACTATGAGTCAGAATTGACTCAAAAGCACTTAACAATAACAACATATCCACAGGTACAAGTAGCTGGTAAGGACCTGGGGAAACACATGGCTGATATTTCAAGCCTATGAAACCCTGAGAAACCTAAAGACTACTTTGCTCCTAACATTACCCGAATTCCTTCTAATAGATGGTTTGGAAAAGCCAATCTCATTCATATGTTGCTGTTATTAGGTGCCACTGAGTCAATACCAACTCATAGCGACCTTATGCACAACAGAACAAAACACTGCTCGGTCCTGGGCCAACCTCACTATCATTGCCATGCTTGGGCCCACTGGTGCTGCCACTTTGCCAATCCATCTCACTGGGGTCTTCCTCTTTTTCTCTGACCCTCCACCCTACCAAACATGATATCCTTCTCCAGCAACTGGTCCCTCTTGACAATATGTCCAAAGTATGAGAGACGAAGTTTGGCTATCCTGGCCTCCAAGGAGCACTCTGGTTGTATTTCTTCCAACAGAGATCTGTTAGTTCTTTTGGCTGCCCATGGCACTTTCAATATTTTCCTCCAACCCCATAACTTAAAAGCATCAATACTTCTACGGTCTTCCTTATTCACTCTCCAGCTTTCACAAGCATATGAGGTTGCTGAAAATACCATGGCTTGGGTGAGGGGCAGGTTAGTCTTCAAGCTGACATCTTTGGTCTTCAACACTTTAAAAAGGTCTTCTGCAGCAGATTTGCCTATTGCATTATGTCGTTTGATTTCTTGACTGCTGCTTCTATGAGTGTTGATAGTTGATCCAAGAAGAACGAAGTCCTTGACAACTTCAATCTTTTCTCCATTGATAAGAATGTTGTTTATTGGTCCAGTGGTGAGGATATTTGTTTTCTTAATGTTGAGATGCAATCCATACTGAAGGCTGTGCTCTGCTCTTTGATCTTCATCAGTAAATAATTCAAGTCTTTCTCACTTCCAGCAAGCAAGATTGTACCATCTGCATAGCACACGTTGTTAATGAGTCTTCCTCCAATCCTGATGCCATGTTTTTCTTCATA
>NW_006408624.1:3057666-3087141 GCF_000296735.1 Chrysochloris asiatica | reverse complement strand
TCTGAAACCTGTCCACCATGGGTGACCCTGCTGGTATTTAAAATACTGGTGGTATAGCTTTCAGAATCACAGCAACTCACAAGCCACCACAGTACAACAAACTGACAGGCGTGTGGTAGACATTCATATAGTGACAACAATAAAAAATCCGTATTTATACAAAGGCATTGTAAGAAAAAACAAAAACAGTATAATTTTCACGATTAAGAAAATTCATCAGAAAAATATCATTACATAGTAGACAAACATTATAACTCTAGTATTTAAAAATATGAATTAAAGAATTCTTAATGCAGTTACAAAGAAAGATTTGAGATCAGAAATTAAAGAACTCGGGGATGAGATAGCCAGACAATAGGAGGAGGTACAAGAGGCATTGTAGAACTCAAGAAAAAAATGGAAGAAAAAGACTTAAATAAAAGATGATAACTAAACTACACCTGAGAGTACCACGGATTTCCAGAAGAACCAATAAATCTGTGTTGGAAGAAGTACAATCAGAATGCTCCTCAGAAGCCAGGATGGAGAGAATGATTATGTCTCTCATTCTTTGGACATATTACCAGGAGGAACCAGTCCCTGGAAAAGGACATTATGCTTGGTAAGTGGAGGGTCAGCAAAAAGAGAGGAAGACCCCCAACAAGATGACACAGTGGCAGCAACAATGGACTCCAGCAATAACAACAATTTTAAGGATGGTGTAGGATCAGGAAGCTTTTCCTTCTGGTGTGTATAGGGTCACTATGAGTCCAGACCAACCTGATGGCACCTAACAACAACAGTAGCAGCAAACTACATAAGCACAGGTAAGACATATACCACAAAAAGTACAGCAAGGATCACATAAGATAAGAAACTTTTAAAACACACAAATTTTTTAAAATATGAAACTTGAGCCTACATTTTGAAAGGGACTCCCATGTTCCAAATAAGATCTATTCAGACTGGTCAGCACTAAGACAAAATCTAGTAAAATAAACATTCACTATCAGATGTTGCGGACTGTGTAAGACTAGTCAGAGGTTCGAGGCCCTCTAGGGCCGAGTGTAACAAATGAGGCCACTGGCAGTTAATGGCAAATTGTCTTTCATCTTAATATTCAGTTATATGTATTAAATTAATACATGGAGCCTTTGACAATCCACAGATAAATGTGATATTTTCCTAAAGCCGAGACTAAAGGTTGCAAGGTTAAGCCTTTCTCCAAAGGATTAACTAAAAATATCTTAGCTACTTCTCGGTTCTTTGTTCTACGGACAAAAAACCCATCCTCCCTAATCCTTTTCCAGGTGCAGACCTGGCTCAGGAAGCCCAAGCAGCAGGACTCCGCCCAAGCTTTTGTCATTACTCTCACCTTCCCCCACCTTAGCTCAGGAGCTATAGATATGTTAATTGGGCCTGAGAATCCAAGTTGCTGGCCTGGGATTCGAACCAGCGAAGTACAATGTAAAGTTACCTGAATGTCTGGAAAAGTACTGATGTTAGCTGTTACCTTGCCTAAGTCACTCCCAGCTTGGTGTGAAGCTCCTCCCCTAAATAAAACAGAGGCCCGGGCCTCCCCAGGTGTGCATTACTAGTTGGAAGGCATGCAGTAAAGATTGCAGGGCAGTGAGAGGCCACGATGCCGGTACTCCCAAGCCTGCCCACCAGTGATATATCCACCCTGGCTTTGGAGTGCCTCATTGTCTCCCTTCTTCTGTCTGTCTGTGTATTCTTTTGCTATCCCTATCGCCACTGGATCTCCCCTCCTCCTGAACCAAACACTGGTGAACAACACAACTATGTCAAGGTCAGACCCCGATAGTGAAAAAATACAAATGTATCAAGGAAACAAAGTGTGACTCAACAGTTTTTATCTGCCAAGCAGTCCTAATAAAGCTATAGATAAATGTTTTTTAACATGCAAAAACTCAACTCCTATTCACATGAAGAAACAACTTGAGGACAAACTACAAGCAAGAGAAAACAGGAAAATTTTGAGCAGGATTAGCAGTGAGAATCAATACATTTAATTGCAGATTTAATTTGAAAACAAATAGGATATGGATTAACTGTTACATGCTCTAATAAAGCAGCAATAATATTTGTTGCTGTTGTTAAGTGTTGTCAAGTCAGTCCCTACTCAGAGCGAACCTGTATAGGGTTTCCAAGGAGCAGCTGGTAGGTTTGAACTGCTGACCTTGTGGTTCCCAGTCCAGTGCTGGTCCTACAGCACCACACCAGGAGTCCATATGTAAATTATGCATCAATAAAGTTGATCTTTTTGTGTGTTATGTGTCATTGACTCACGGTGACCCTGTATGGGGTTTCCAAAGACAGACTGGTTGGTCTGAACTGTCAACATTGTGGTTAGTGGTCCAGTGTTTATCATACAGCGCCACACCAGGACCCCATAAAGTTGATTGTTATTGTTAAATGCCATCAATTCTGACTCAGCAACCCTGTACAGACTTTCCAAAGAGTAGCTGGTGAGTTTGAACTGCTGACCTTGGGGTTTAAACCGACCTTGTAGCCCAGTACTTATCTCACAGTGCCACATCTCCACAGTTGTTGTTTTTTGTTGTTAAGTGCTGTTGAGTTGGCTCTGACCCATAGCGACCCTGATAGGGTTTCTGAGGAGCCGCTGGTGAGCTTGAACTGCCAACCTTGCAGTTCAAACGGCTTTGCAGTCTAGTGCATTAATCCACAGCACCACACCAGGACACCGAAGTCTATAGTTGTTGTTATTAAGTTCCATGGAGTTAGTTTCGACTCATAGTGACCCTGTGCAGGGTTTCTGAGGCTTTATAGGAGCCTAATATGGAGCATAAATCTTTATTGGAGCAGAAAACCTCATCTTTCTCCTGCAGAATGGCTGGTAGTTTCGAACTGCCAACCTTGATGTCAGCAGCCCAATTCGTAATCACTAGGCTATGAGAGCTCCTTAGTTAGAAGAAGAAAAATAAGCAACTGAACATTTTCTATTTAAGATTTTATACTTATCTGCCTATCATTTGTTCTAAATAATAAAATCCGTTAATAAACACATCTTTTTATAAGATCACAAACGTTTTTTAATGCAAACAGGAAAATAACTTGCTATATCAGTCAAACATGTTTCACAAGCAGAAACTATAAAAAGCTTTAAAACTGACATCAAAAGAAAAATTAATAATATTACATACAAATAATTGAATGATTAGAGAAAATATTAAAAGCTAAATAAACTTACTGATTTCATATTAATGTAATAGATATGAGTCAAAGTCAAAAGACAAATAGTAAACATGAAAGCAATTTAGAGAGTAAACTTAAAAATAGATATAAATAAGGTTGTTGTTGTTGTTAAGTGCCCGTTGAGTCAGTTCTGACTCATAGCAACCCTACATAGGGTTTCCGAAGAGTGGCTGGTGAGTTTGAATCACCAACCTTACGGTACAAACCAAACTTGAAGTAGAATGCTTATCCTACAGTGCCACACCAGGACTCCATAGTTAATGTTATAGCAATTAAAAGTTAAGTAGTAGAAGAGAGAGAGAAAACAAAGGTGAATGGAAGTATTGCTCATTAATAGAAGCAAAACATTTTTTAAAAAGAGGTGACGACTGATATTTATGAAGGTATAAGTATAAAAGGTGCTACTAGTAGTTGTTAGCAACTGTTGAGTCAGTCCTTGACTCATGGCAACCTCATGCAAAACTGGATCAGAATGTTGTGTCCATACGGTTTTCAATGGCTAGTTATTCAGAAGTGATTACCAGAACTTTCTTCCTAGTTTAAAACACAAAACACACCCCCACATTGAAAACAAATCCTTCCAAGACATCAAATGTATCATTTAAAAGGAACAGAAAATAGACCACATATATATACAAAACTCAATACTCTTTTATGATAAAAACACTTGGCAAATCACAATACAAGAGAACTTCCTTACCTTAAATAAAAAAGGGCAAGCATTCTCCTTAAAATCAGGAAGAAGGCAAGGTTGCAAGCTTTCACCACTAGTATTTAACTCTAGAACTAGAAGTTCTAGCCAAGATCTACACAAAAAAAATCAACTGTGGTTCTATACAGCAACAAAGAACAATTTGAAAAAAAAAAATTCTATTTACAACTGCATCCCGTAAAAAACAAAACAAAACCTGGAAACAAACTTAGCAAAGGAGGTAAGAAACTTGTATAGTGGCACCTAAAAAACATTGATTAAAGAAATTAAAGACAAAAGAACAAATAAGATGGCGGATTAGTTGGAAGTGCAGTAAGGAGCTCCGAAAGCAACAACATAGAATACCGGACCAAGCAGGCTCAGGGGATGGTCCCAGAACTCTGAACCACATATAAAGAAATATTTAGAAGGTTGGAAGGCTTACAGCTAGGGAAATGTAGCAGAGGCAAGAAATCCATTGCTTTCTAATTCAAGACGCTCAGCTGCTCCCAGAGCTGCCATCTTCGGCAAGACCAAGCGGGGGAAGGATCCGAGCAGCCATGGACGCCTGACAGAACCATGAAGATAAAGGTGTGGACATTCTTATTTCTGGTATCTGTTCATTGGTCTCTCACTGTCTGCACACCTCCATTCTGGTGATTAGAGGGGGGGCCTGAGCGAGTGGACACCCCACCCTACTACACATGCACACAGATCTCCTTGAAATTTAAAGTGACAATTTCCACTTAAAACCAAATGGCATAGAAGAAAGAATAGGAAAAAAAGAGTAATCTGATACAATTTGATGAACTTGACCTACACCTATGGATGCAGTAGCTCAAAAAAGGGAACAAATCTTTACAGCAAGGATCATTCCCACCCCCTCCACACACAGAGTAGACAGGGATGGGCAACTTAGACATTGGCTACACAAAATGGGAGGGGGGCTACTATGGTAAGAAGTAACTGGCTTAAAAGCTTTCAAGAGGGAGTCTAGATCCAGAGGGTGTGGAAGAAGGTAAAATCTCCACTGAGTAGTAGCCAATCTGTCTAGGAGGGGCTGATGAAAGGAAATGCGGATAGGTCTCGTGATATAATAGTGAATAACTGTTATCAGGACTGATTGTGAGGGTTGAAAACGTAAAGGTAGACGTTTTATAGCAAGGAGGGGAGGGATTAACTTTTCAGTCTAGGAGCAAAGGTCCCTGGGACCATGAAGGGAGAAGAGTTGAAAGTGGGACCCTATCCAGAGAAGCAGTGATGCTTGAGATGGAGGCAGAGAAGATGACATGAAGAGATGGAGCCGCTGGGGACTCTAGACCCAGAGAGGAAGGAGAGCAGGCTTGTAGGATATACCCTTTGGTTGGTTGATGATGCAGGAGGGGATTGGAACCATGGCAATGAAAAGATACACGATAGGATGAATGTAAAACTAATGTTCTCCCATGTAAACTATGACATAATTCACAATAAAATATGTAAAAAAAAGAGAGAATGTTGTTCATTGGTCCAGTGGTGTGGATTTTTGTTTTCTTTACATTGAGATGCAATTCATACTGAAGGCTGTGCTCATTACTCTTCATAAGTAAGTATTTTAAGTCCTCTTCACTTTCAGCTAGTAAGGTTGTATCATCTGCATATCGCAGGTTGTTAATGAGTCTTCCTCCAATCCTGACACCACGTTTTTTTTCATGTAACCCAGCTTCTTGGATTATTTGCTCAGCATACAGGTTGAATAAGTATGGTGAAAGAATACAGCCCTGTCGCACACCTTTCTTAATTTTAAACCATTCAGTGTTCCCATGTTCTATTCAAATAGCTGCCTCTTGGTCCATGTACAGATTCCTCATGAGCACAATTAAGTGTTCTGGAGTACTCATACTTCTCAATGTTGTCCATAGCTTGTCATGATCCACACAATCGAAAACTTTTGCATAGTCAATAAAGCACAGGTAAACATCTTTCTGATATTCTCTGCTTTCAGCCAAGATCCATTGGACATCAGCAATGATATACCTTGTTCCACAGCCTCTTCTCAATCCAGCTTGAAACTCTGGAAGTTCTCTGTCAATGTATGCTTGTGCAGTTTCTGTATAATTTTTAGTAAAACTTTACTTGCATGGGCTATCAAAGAGATTGTCCAATGATTTCCACATTCCATTGGGTCACCTCTCTTTGGAATGGGCACAAATGTGGATCTCTTCCAATCAGTTGGCCATATAGTTGTCTTCCAAATTTCTTGGCATAGATGAGTAAGTGCCTTCTGTGCCACCTCACTTTCTTGAAAGATTTCAATTTTTATTTTATCAAGTCCTGGTGCCTTGTTCTTTCCCAATTTCTTCAATGCACCTTGGACTTCTTCCTTCAGGATCATTGGCTCTTGATCATATGCTACTTCTTGAAACAACTGAACATCTACCATTTCCTTTTGGTACAGTGACTCTATGTTTTCTTTCCATCTTCTTTTGATGCTTTCTGCATCATTCAATAATTTGCCCAGAGAATCCTTCAACAACGAAAGTTGAGTGTGTTCTTCCTTTTTGCTTTTCTGATTTCAGATCTTTGCACATTTTATTATAATATTAGACTTTGTTATCTTCAGCTGATCTTTGAAATTTTCTGTTCAGCTCTTGTACCTCCTAATTTCTTCCATTTGCTTTAGCATCTCTACACTGGAGAGCAAATTTCAGTGTTTCTTCTGACACACATTTTAACCTTTTCCTTCTTTCTTGTCTTCTTGACGACTTTTTATTGTCTTCATGTATGATGTTTTTGATGTCTTCGCACAACTCTTCTGGTCTTTGATCTTTAGTGTTTAATGTATCAAATCTGTTCTTCAGATGATCTCTAAATTCAGGTGGGATATATTCAAGGTCATATTTTGGCTCTTGTGGACTTGTTTTCATTTTCTTCAGCTTCAGTTTGAATTTGCATATGAGCAATTGATGGTCTGTTCCACAATCTGTCCCTGGCCTTGTTTTCACTGATGATATGGAGCTTTTCCATCATCTCTTTCCACAGATTTAGTCAATTTGATTTCTGTGTATTCCATCTGGTGTGATCCATGTGTATAACTGACTCTTATGCTGTCTAAAGAAGGTATATGAAATGAACAAATCACTGGTTTTGCAGAATTCTATCATGCAATCTCCAGCATAATTTTTATCACCAAGGCCATATTTCCAACTACTGATCTTTCCTGTTTTTTTCCCAACCTTTGCATTCCATGCACCAGTAACGATCAATGAATTTTCATTGCATGTTTATCAATTTCTGATTGAAGAAGTTGGTACAGTGGTTGGTCCTATTTCATCCTCATTGCCTTCAGTGGTTGGTGCATAAATTTGAGTAATAGTGGTATTAACTGGTCTTCCTTGTAGGCACATGGATATTATCCTATCACAAACAGTGTTGTACCTCATGACTGATCTGGATATGTTTTGACGATAAATGCAACACCATGCCTCTTCAATTTGTCATTCCCAGCATAGTAAACCATGTGGTTGTCAGATTCACAATGGTCAATACCAGTCCTTTTCAGCTCACTAATGCCTAAGACATTGATATTCATTCATTTCATTTCACTTTTGACAATTTTCAATTTTCCTAGGTTCATACTTTGTACATTCCATGTTCCAATTATTAATGGATGTTTACAGCTGTTTCATTTTTAGTTGTGCCCCATCAGCAAATGAAGGTTCCGGGGGCTTTACTCCATTCACGTCATCACAGTCAACTCTACTTTGAGGAGGCACCTCTTCCCCAGTCACATTTTGAGTGCCTTCCAACCAGAGGGGCTCGCTTTCCAGCACTGTATCTGACAGTGTTTCTCTGCTATTCATAAGGTTTTCAGTGACCAAATATTCAGAAGTAGTTCATTACTCCTTCTTCCTAGTCTGTCTTCGATTGGAAGCTCATCTGAAACCTGTCCACTATGGGTGACCGTGCTGGTATTTAAAATACCCATGGCACAGCTTTCAGAATCACAGCAACTCACAAGCCACCACAGTACGACAAACTGACAGATGAGTGGTGCAATAGATAATTAGATTAGACAAACTAACGATAACAAAAGTTAAAATAAATTTGGACTTCATAAAAATAAAATTTAAGTGACATTATCTGTTGTTCTGTCAAGTTGGCTCCAACTCATAGCTACCCCTACATACAACAGAACAAAATACTGTCCAGTCATGTGCAAACCTCACAATTACCATATTTGAGCCCAATGCTGCAGCTACTATATCAATCCAACTCACTGAGAGTATTATTCTTTTTCATTGATCCTCTACTTTACCAAGCATGATGTCCTTTTCCAGGGACTAGATAACTCCTGATAACATGTTCAGAGTATTTAAGATATAGTCTCACTATGCTCATTTCCAAGGTGCACTCTGGCTATACTTTTTCTAAGACAGATTTGTTTGCTCTCTAGCAGTCCATGTCTTCAATATTCTTCACCAATACCATAATTCAAATGCACAGATCTTCTTCAAACCTTCTTATTCATTATCCACTTTTTACATATATATGTATATATATATATTTGAGGTGTGTGAAAATACCATGTTTTTGGTCAAGTGCAGCATAGTCTTCAAAGTGACATCTTTGCTCTTCAACATTTTAAAGAAGTTTTTTGTAGCCAATTTGTCCAATGCAATATATCATTTTATTTCACCACTGCTGCTTCAATGAGTGGCGACTGTGGATCCAAGTAAATGAAATACTTGACTGAGTCAATATTTTCTCAATTTATCATGATGTTTGCTGGTCCAGTTATGAGGATTTTTGTTTTCTTTACAATGAACCCATACTGAAGGCTGTATTCTTCAATCTTCATCAGCAAGTACCTCAAATCCTCTTAGTGTTCAGCAAGCAAGGCTGTGTAATCAGCATATTGCAGGTTGTTAACGAGCCTTCTTCCAATCTTGATGATATGTTCTTCTTCATATAATCCAGCTTTTCTGATTATTTATTGAACATACAGATTGAGAGAGCAAGTGAAAGATTCAATCCTGGTGCACACCTTTCCCAATTTTAAACCATTCAGTACCCTTTTCTTCTGTTTGACTGTCTCTTAGTCTTTGTACAAGTTCTAATGAGCACAATGAAATGTTCTGGACTAACCATTCTTCACAATATTTTCCATAGTTTGTTATGATCCACATATTTGAATGCCTTTGAATAGTCAATAAAGCACTGTAAACATCTTTGTGGTATTAACTGCTTTCAGCTGAAATCATCTGATTTCAGTAATGATATCCCTCATTCTACATTCTTTTCTGAATCCAGCTTCAATTTCTGGCATCTCCCTGTCAATGTACATTTTGAACAGCAACCATTTTGAACAGCAAAATTTTACTTGCATGTAGTATTAATTATATTGTTTAAAAATTATCACAAAGAAAGGGATACCTTTCTTTGAAATAAACAAAAATATAGATCTCTTCCAGTCAGTAAGTCAGGTAGCAGTCTTCCAAATTTCTTGGCATAAACTCATTAGTGCTTCCACTGCTGCATCAGTTTATCAAAATATTTCAATTTGCATTCTGTCAATTCCTACAGCCTTGTTTTTAGCTAATGCCTTCAGTACCATCAGTTCTTGATCATATACTACCTCCTAAAAAGGGTTGACCAATTCTTTCCAGTACAGTGATTTTGTGTAATCTTTCCATCTTCTTTTGATGCTGCCTGCATTATTTAATGGAGTTCTGGTCATTGTTTAATATTTTGTCCATAGAATTCTTCAATATTATAAGACGAGTTTTGAATTTTTTCTTCAGTTCTTTCAACTTGAGAAATGTTGAGTATGTTCTTTCTTTTTGGTTTTCTAACTCCAGGTCTTTGCACATTTCAGTGTAGCACTTTACTTTGTCCACTATGAGGGACCCTGCTGGTATTTGAAACACCCGTGGCATAGCTTCCAGAATCACAGCAACATACAAACTATACCACAGTACAATAAAATGACAAATGTGTGGGTACATGATATATCTTGTTGTTGTTGTTAAGTGCTGTCAAGTCGGATCCAACCCATAGCGACCTTACACAGGGTTTCCGAGGAGCGACTAGTGAGCCTGAAATGCCGACCTTGCAGTTCAAACAGCTTTGCAGTCTGGCACATTAACCCACAGCGCCACACCAGGACTCCAGAATAGGCAAATTCTTTGTGACAGAAAGCAGATTAGAGGTTACCAAGGGATGGGAATTAGAGAGGTAGAGAGAGATTATGTAATAGGTTTGAGGTGTTTTTAAACTAGAGCAGTTTGAAACTAGAGCAGTCAAGAGGTTGTACAACATTGTGAATGTAGTAAACACAACTGAGTTGCATACTTTAAAATGCTTAATTGTTACAGGAATTTCACCTCAACTTTAAAAATGCTATTAAATGTATATATATATATATATATTCATTCTGAAAGCATTACATAATTTGGCATAGCTAAGACGAAACAAGTATTTTCTATATCCATGTATACATCCATCCATTCATCTGACTTAACTCATCTATTGTTGTTGTTGTTAAGTGCCGTCGAGTCGGTTCCGACCCATAGTGACCCTGTACAGGGTTTCCGAGGGTGTAAATCCTTACGGGAGTAGAAAGCCTCATCTTTCTCCCGCAGAGCAGCTGGTAGTTTCGAACCGCTGACCTTAAGGTTCGCAGCCGGATTCGTAACCACTACGCTACCAGGAGAGAAAAAACCCACAAAACATTAAAACTTTATGCTTTAACGGCTAAGCAAAAGCACTCTATGCTAAGTCATTAAAACATAACCTGGGATTCAAAAAGTGTAAAAATAAATAAATAAATAATTAAAAGGAAAGGAAAGGGTTTAAAAACTATAAATTATTATCCTTTTGTTAAACATTGTATAATTTTGGCCAAAAGTATAAAAAGAGACAAAGAAAGTCATATCGTCATTGTAAAGAGTACAATTTACAATGAATAAAACACATATAAATACATATACCCCAATAATATGGCATCAACTTTCAGAAAGCAAAAATTACAGGAGATATAAGGAGAAATAGCAACACATTAATATAGAAAACTTTATTTCTAATAGTCTGAGAGATTAAAAAGTAAATAAATAAATAGCCTAAACAGCATAATCGAAATGGTTATCTTATGGAAACCCATGAACTCTACACTAATGATGAATTTTTTTTTAAATAGTCTTTGAACTTTCACAAAAATTGACCAAATATTTGTTGTTATTGTTTTTAAGTGCCATCAAGTCAATTGCGACTCATAGTGACTCCATATTAAGATACAAAAAATACCTCAACAAATTCTAGGAGCAGAAATAATATGAACTACACATTCTCTAACAACACAATCAAACCACAAATTCAAAACTAAATTAGAAAACAAAAAAGCCTTCAATCTCACAATTAAGTAAGAATGTTCTCAAACAACAATGGAAACATAGAGGAAATACAAATGAAGTCTGTGGAATTTCTAGAAAGAAATATAAGAAAAATAGAACATTAGCAAAGGTTTTGAAAAATAGAAAAGTGACCAGATGAAATAGATCAGTGATGTCGTCTGCTGTTTTTCAGTATTAACTATCACCTCATACATGTGTGAAAGTTGGACAATGAATAAGGAAGACTGTAGAAGAATTGAGTCATTTCAATTATGCTGTTAGAGAAGAATATTGAAAGTACCAATGGACCGCCAGAAGAAATAACTGTCTTAGAAAAAGTACAGCCAGAATGCTTCTTAGAAATGAGGATGGCAAGGTGTTGTCTCTCATACTTTGGGCATGCTATCAGGAGGTTAACAGTCCCTGAAGAAGAACATCATGCTTAGAAAAGTAGAGGGTTAGCAAAAAAGAGAAAAACTCTCAACAAGATAGGCTGACACAGTGGCAGCTACAATGGGCTCAAACTTAACAGTAATTGTGGGATGGCACAGAACCAGGCAGTGTTTTGTCCTATTGTGCAAAGGGTCGCTATGAGTCTGAACCAACTTGACAGTATCGAATAATACTGGTTGGTAGCGTAGTGGTTACTAATCGGGCTGCGAACCTTAAGGTCAGTAGTTCGAAACTACCAGCTGCTCTGTGGGAGAAAGATGAGGCTTTCTATTCCCGTAAAGATTTACACCCTCGGAAACCCTGTACAGGGTCGCTATGGGTCGGAACCGACTCGACGGCACTTAACAACAACAACAACAATAATAACATATTAAATTTTTAATGGAATTAAATGAGTTACTATTTACATAGGTTTAAAAGTTAGTAACAACTAAATAACTGAAGAATAGCAGAGGAAAAAAAATATAAATAAAAGCAGAAATTGAGGAGTTAGAAAACAAAGTCAGAAAAACTAAAAGTCTCTTTTTTTGGGAAAAAAAATTAGTTGGTTAAACTACTTATTAACCCAATGAAAAGTAAACATAAAGAGAAAAACTATACAAAATAATAGATGGGAAGAAAGCTCAGTAACAGATAAAATTTCAACAAATATTAAGAAATGATTTTGGAAACACCATATAAATCTTGGACAAAAACATAGATAAAATGAATAATTTTCTAGAAAAATATAACCTGCTAAAACTACACTCAGAAGAACCTGTACAGACTGATTCTTACAGAAGAAATGAAAGTTTAAAAATTGCTACCAACCAAAACAAAACACCAGTCCTACAAGGTTTCACAGGGGAATTCTATCAAATCTTAAAAGAGCTGATAATTTCAATACCAGTTAAAAATTGTTGCATAGTTTAGAAAATGGAAAGCTTCCAAATTCTTTATGAAATATATTAACATCAAAAATTGAACAAGTCTGCACACAAAAAGATTATAGATCAATCTTAAGTTTGCATTTTGATTTTAAAAGATTTTTTTACAAGCTTGATTTAAAAAGCAGACAGAATCTAACTTTACATTAAAAGAAAAGAGAAATGCAAGTTTGGTTTAGTGTTTATTAAAAAGTAGAGAAACATCACATAATCATCTCCAAGATGCTAAAAAGTCATCCGGCAAAATTCAACATCCATTCTTTATAAAAAATACATGATAAAAATAGAAATCAACAAGTGCTTTTTGACACGATAATATATACATACTTATACATGCATATCATATCTAATATAAAAGTACTGAAAGATTCCTTCAAAAGTAAGGGATAAAAGAGGATGCCCATTAATCATTACTATGTACACTACCCTGTCTGATTAATCACTCTAACCTGAAAAGAAAAAAAAACTGCTGTTGTTAGTTGCCATTCATTTGATTCCAGAGTGGTGCTGGTGGTAGTAGTTGTGGTTATATGCTAGAGAGTCGGTTCTGACTCGTAGGGACTCTGTATTGGGTTTCCAAGGTTGTAAATTTTTACGGGAGCCTCTTCTTTCTCCCTTGGAGCAGCAGGTAGATTTGAGGCTAGCAACCCAAGTTGTAACCCACTATGCTACCAGAGCTCCTTGTGCAGAGTAGAAATGTTCATGAAATTTCTTTTTTTCTACTTGGTTTTCCAGGAAATGACCTTTTAGAAGTAGATCACCAGGCTTGTCTTCTGAGGTGCCTCTGGGTGGGCTCAAACTGCCAACTCTTCAGCTAGTAGGCAAGCACTGAAGTATCTGCACCACTCAGGGACTCCAAGAAAAAAAGTGCTGATAAATGTTGTCAAGTCTGTTCCAAGTCATAGTAATCCTGTATAGGGTTTCCGAGGAGCAGCTAGCAGGTTGGAACCACTGTAAGGAAATGGCTACTCTCACTCATCGCTATAAAATAGTTGGAGCTCTTATGAAGGGCAATCTGGCAAGAGCAATTACATTGACAAATACATTTGCCCTTAACATATCATTTTCAGAAGTTCATCTTAAAGATTTATCTGCATATGTATGAAACTGTGTTCTGAAATGGCAACTGATTAAAAATCACTGTAGTACTCACCTAAAGTGAGCTGGTTAATTATATTTCTTCAGTGACATATCCCATAATGGTAGATGCAGGTAAAGAAAAATGAGGAAACTTTACTGATTTGGAAAGATCTAGAGATCCTTAGAGGAGTGGTTGATTCCAGGGACAAGATAGGAAATAAAAAATCAGGAAATCTATCTGGGACTAATGAAGTATTAGTAAGACATAATATCTAACAAGAGGTGGCTCCCACTGGTTAAATACAGGACAATTATGCATAAAATAACAAATACAACTGAATGAAACATATAAAAATCTGCATGTAAATAACAATCTTTTAAAAAGGCTTTAAATAAAACCCACAACGTCTCCTATTCTATTTTCCCCAACTTCACTACCATCTAACTGGTTGGAAGAATTTATTAATATTTAGCATTTTGAAAATCTAATCTGCCTCATTTCCTTGGGTGGATATAATGCTATGAAACAAAGGACTGCCAGTTCATCTTCCCCTAGCTATAGATACAGCTGGAAAGAAAGGAAAACCAATTTTAAAGTATGTTAATGTGACTCTGTCTGCTCTGCTTAGGATCTAGCACATGCTTACTTTAAATCACCTATATCTGTTGACACAGCCACAATCTTCAGTAAATCCTGGAGCCAGACTCAAGTAGATTCCTTATAAATTTTCATAAGTGATTGAACATCTTTTTTGGATTTTACCTTATGTTCCATTTGTTAATGATTTTACAAAATTCTAAAAAGAAAGTATGAATCTAGGAAAATCAGAAATTGTCAAAAAAGAAACATAACACATAAACATCAATATCCTAGGCATTAGTGAGCTGAAATGAAATGGTATTGGCCATTGTGAATCTGACAGTCACATGGCTGGGAATGACAAATTGAAGAGGAATGGTATCACGTTCATTGTCAAGAAGAATATATCAAGATCAGCACGAAGTACAACACTGTCTGTGATAGGATAATATCCATATGCCTACAGGGAAGAACAGTTATTATCACTATTATTCAAATGTACACACCAACCACTAAAGCCAGTGATGATAAAATTGAAAAATTCTGCCAACTTCTGCAGTCTAAATTGACCAAATATGCAATCAAGATGTATTGATAATTCTGGTTATTGGAATGCAAAGGTTGGAGACAAAGAGGAAGAATCAGTCATTGGAAAATATGGCCTTGGTGATACAAATAATGCTGGAGATTGCATGATAGAATTTTGCAAGACCAACGACTTCTTCATTGCAAATACCTTTTTTAAACAACACAAAAGACTACGATACACATGGACCTCAACAAATAAAATAGAAATCAAATTGACTACATCTATGGAAAGAGATGTGGTAGTGTAGTGGTTATGAGTCAGGCTGCCAACCTCAAGGTCAGCAGTTTGAAACTACCAGAAGTTCCGCAACAGAAAGATGCAGTAAAGATTTACAGCCTTGGAAACCCTGTGCAGGGTCACTATGAGTTGGAATCGACTCCACAGCACTTAACAACAATGGAAAGAGATGGTAGAAAAGCTCCACATCCACAGCCAAAACAAGGCCAGAGGCAGACTATGGAACAAATCATCAATTGCTCATATGCGAATTCAAGCTGAAGCTGAAGAAAGTTAAAACAAGTCCACAAGAGCCAAAATATCACCTTGAATATATCTCACCTTAATTGAGAGATTATCTGAAGAACAAATTTGATGCATTAGACATCAAAATATGAAGACCAGAATAGGTGTTGGATGACATCAAGAACATCATATAGGAAAAAAGTAAAAAGTCACTGAGACACGAAAAAAGGAAAAGACCAAAACGGCTGTTGGAAGAGACTCTGAAACTTGCTCTCCAGTGTAGAGATTTTAAAGCAAATGGCAGAAGAGAGAGTTGAACAGAAAATTTCAAAGGGCAACTCAAGAAGACTAAGTTAAATATGATAATAAAATGCACAAAGACCTGGAGTTAGAAACCAAAAGGGAAGAACATGCTAAGAATTTCTCAAGCTGAGGGAACTGAAGAAAAAATACAAACCTCAACTTGATATTTATATTTGAAGGATTCTATGAGCAAAATAATGAATGGTGCAGAAAGCATCAAAAGAAGATGGAAGAAATACACAGAGTCACTGTATCAAAAAGAAATGGTCAATATTCAACCATTTCAAGAGGTAGCATGTGATCAACAGCCAATCATCCTGAAGGAAGAAGTCCAAGATGCATTCAAGTCACTGATAAAGAACAAGGCACCAGGAATAGATGGAATACAAATTGAAATCATTCAACAAATTGATGCAGCACTGGAGACACTCAATAATTCATGCCAAGAGATTTGGAGTACAACTACCTGGCCTAGTGACTGGAAGAGATCCATATTTGTGCCCATTCCAAAAAGAGGTGACCCAAAAGAATGTGGAAATCATTGGATATTATCACTGATATCCCAAGCTAGTAAAGTTTTACTACAGGTAATACAAAAACGGCTGCAACTGTACATTGACAGAGAACTTCCAGAGGTTCAAGCCAGATTCAGAAGAGGAAGTGGAATGAGGGATATCACTGCTGACATCAGATAGATCTTGGCTGAAAAAAGAGATACTAGAAAGATGTTTATCTGTGCTTTACTGACTATGCAAAGGCTTTCAATTGTGTGGACCATGACAAGCTATGGACAACATAGTGAAGTATGAGTATTCCAGAACACTTAATTGTGTTCATGAGGAACCTGTACATAGACCAAGAGGCCTTGTTTGAAGGAATCAAGGGAACACCTATGCAATTCACTGGGAAGTAAGCAGGGTACCACATTTTTAATCTGAAAACTGGCAATTAAGTGAAAATCATTAACCAATTGTTCTGCTTTTCCTTAACAAACAGCCCTAGTTGAGGGGCGTGAATTCTTCACTATATATAAATTCCATCTAATACAAAAGCAGTAACAGGATTAAAAAGATGACCAGCTGGTAAACACTAGTGACATAAATGATTCAAGTAACAACCATCAATAGATAAAACAGGAGTAATTGAAAAATTTCCACAGCATTCAGGTTGTTATCCCTGAACCTTCTCACTAAAATGAGAACAATTATATACTATGTGCCACCTAATACGATACAGTATGAAGCACTTTTGATGTATTTTCAAACTATTATTAAAGCAAGATTCTATGACAAATTTTCGTTCTCAGAAAATACATGAGATAGAGGAACGAGGTAATGATACCAGAGGAAACAAAAAGAAAAATTAGATGTGAGGATATTCTACAGGACAAGTAACCATGTTTGTGCAATAAACCAAATGAATAAGAGCAGAGAAAAAAGAAGAGGGAGAGAGATGAGACTGCTAGACTACAAAAGGCATTACAACTAAATGTGATATTTGGATCCTGACTAGAATCAACTAACTGTAAAACAAAAAACAAAACAAATTTATTTGAGACAATCAGAGAAATCTGACTATGGACAGGGTGTTAAAAGCTGTAAGTAAATAATTATTTTAAACATTCTTATATGTGATGACACTGTGGCTATGTAAGAAAACATCCATATTTTGAGAGATGCATACTGAGATGTACAGACAAAATATCAGCTGTCTGAGATTTGATTTTAAAATACTGTGGTAAGGAAGAAACTTGGACAGATTAAGCAAATCTAGGAGGTTTTTAAAACCCAAATGCTTTGTATGTGGCAGTTCATCATATTCTCTTTACTTTTATATATGCTGGGAAATGTTAGTAAGAAGATATCTAAGAAGGAGAATGCAATCAGCACCACATTTAGTACTAGCAGCAGGAATATTATTTTGGGGTCACTGTGACCAATGGACTTTTCTTATAAAATAATGTATTTCATAATGAAATGCTGACTTAGAGTTAAAAGACCAAAGGTGAGTTATAATAGAAGACTGCTTAGATGATTATTTCAGGACTTCCCTATCTATTTTCATGTGTTTACTTCATGTTAAAATATAATAAATATGTAAAGATTTTTCCAGTTTGTCTTAAGATTCAAATATGGTTCAAATACACCAATTAATAAAGTTATATATATATAACCTATCTCTATATACATACCTATACCCACACATATATTCAGGCCACAATAATTAACTAACCAATATAAAATACAGCTTTAGTTTCCTTACCATCAATATTAAGCATCATTTTCCACATGGCAGGTCGAACAGATTGATGGAATCCAAACCATACTTCCCTGCCCCCTCCCAGAGGGTGGTCATATCCTTCTGGAGCTGAGAAAAAGGAACGGCCCACAGGTGTGTATCTATAAAAATCAAAATGGCAAGTTTAATTTTTTCCTTCCTATATAAATATTTAAATAATCTGCAAAAAGGAGAGACTATAACACATAAAAAAAATAATTTGTCATGATGATGCTTATAGTGAAATACATGAAACTAAACATTTTCCAAATTTGTGAAAGCAAAACATATCATTCTAAATAAAAAAGATCCATCAGCATCCTTCATTGAAACTACCAAAGTTTAAAACTAATGTCTGAATACAAATACATTTTATTTAATATACTTTAAAATAAAGCAAGATAAAAAAAGTTGTGAGTTCCAGTCTTAGAAAATGCTAAGGTTAATATAAAATATACTTCTATAAATGTGTTTTCAAGACAAAATTTTTCTTTAAAAAGACACAATTCCTCATACCTATATGAGGATTCCTGATGTGGCACTAAAGGATCAGCACAGGACTGAGCCATAGGTCAGCAATTCAAGCCCACCAGCTGCTCCTCGGAAACTCTATGCAGGGTCACTATGAGTTGGAGTTAACTCAATGGTGCTTAACAATAACATATGAGGTAAAAGTATAGTTAAAATTCATACTTTTACCTCATACAGATATACGTATTATTCAAGTTCAGCACAATTTTAATATTAATATTGATGCTATTATGTTGTTGTTGTTGTTAAGTGCCGTTGAGTCGGTTCCGACCCATAGCGACCCTGAATAGGGTTCCCGATGCTATTATAAAAATATAAGATTACTTTTAAAACAAGAGATTAATTTATTTATAGGGATAGATCTGAAATGATGTCACTTATTCAAGATTTATAGCTTTTAAGAGAAAATTAGGCATTTTTCTATAAATGTATTCATTAAAATAGCTAAGCTAATAATGTTAATTTAACTTCAAATTTCAACAAATTTTCTCTAACTCACTTTTAAAAAGGAACTTGTATTCTTACTATTTTTGAGCAATTAAAATATGCAGATCAACCAAGTGAGGCCTACACAACTCACTCTTAGGAGGGAAACATTCACACTTAAAACACGAAAAGGAAAATAAAAGTACCCACTTCATGGAGGGCAAATGTCGTAGCACCACATCAACAGCATGGACAGGATTAGTGCTGATTGGCTTGTCTAATTCCAGTGGCTCAGGCAAGGTCCGTCCTGTCAGTACTTCGTGCAGTAGATGCCAGCTCACTCGAGATACAAATTTGATTGACACCTTGAAAGGTCGATCTTTTCCACCTTCCCCAGGTAATGTAACATCTAAATCTACCTGTTGGTAGGAAAAGAGACAACTGGTAAATGTTGAAAAAGAAAAATACAGTATTTTAAAGTTTGCTGTTGTTAGGTGCCAGTGAGTCGGTACTGACTCATATATAGCAACTCTATGCACAACAGAATGAAACACTGCTTGGTCCTGTGCCAATCTTGCCATTGTTGCTACATTTGTGTCCATAGCTGCTGCCACTGTGCCAATACATCTTGTTGGGGATCTTCCTCTTTTTCTCTGACCCTCTATTTTACCAAACATGATATTCTTCTCCAGACAGTCTGGCCATCCTGGCTTCCAGGGAGCATTCTAGCTGTGTTTCTTCCAACACAGATTGCTTTATTCTTTTGGCAGTCGATGGTACTTTAAATATTCTCCAACACTATAGCTCAAATGCATCAATTCTTCTACGGTGTTCCTTATTCACTGTCCAATTTTCACATGCATATGAGGCTATTGGAAATACCATGGCTTGGATCAGGTTCACCTTAGTCTTCAAACTGATATCTTTGCTCTTAAACATTTTAAAGAGGTCTTGTGCAGCAGATTTGCCCAAGGCAATACGTTGTTTAATTTCTTGACTGCTGTTTCCATGAATGATGATGGATGATCTTAGCAAATGACGTTTTTGACAACTTCAATCTTTTCTCCATTCATTGTGATGTTATTTATTCGTCCAGTGGTGAGAGTTTTTTTCTTTACACTGAGATACAACCCATTCCAAAGGTTGTGGTCTTTGATCTTGATCAAGTATTTTAAATCCTCTTCACTTTCAGTAAACAAGGTTGTATCATCTACATATTGCAGGTTGTTAATGAGTCTTCCTTCTATCCTGATGCCACATTTTTCTTCTTATAATCCAGCTTCTCTGATTATTTGCTCAGCATACAGACTGAATAACTATGGTGAAAGAATACAACCCTGGAGCACACCTTTCTTAATTTTAAACCATATCATCAGCCAAAACAAGGCCAGGGAAGACTGTGGAACAGATCATCAATTGCTCGTATGCAAATTCAAGTGGAAGCCAAAGAAACCTGAATCAAGTCCATAGAGCCAAATATGACCCTGAATATAGCCCACCTGAATTCAGATATCATCTGAAGAACAGATTTGATGCATTAGACACTAAAGACCAGAAGAGTTGTGGGATGACATCAGGAACATCACAGAGGAAGAAAGTAAAAAGGTCATTGAGAGGACAAGAAAAAAGGAAAAGGCCAAAATGGATGTCATAAGAGACTCTGAAACTTGCTCTCCAGCACAGAGATGCTAAAGCAAATGGAAGAAATGAGGTGGTAAAAGATCTGAATAAAAAATTTCAAAAGGCAGCTCGAGAAGACAAATTCTAGCATTATAATGAAATATGCAAACATCTGGAGTTAGAAAACTAAAAGGGAACAACATGCTCAGCATTTCTCAAACTGAGAGAACTGAATTAAAAAATTCAAGCCTTGACGCCCAATATTGAAGGATTCCATGAGCAAAATATTGAATGATGCAGAAAGCATCAAAAGAAGATGGAAGGAACACACAGAATCACTGTATCAGAAAGATATGGTTGATGTTCAACCATTTCAAGAGGTAGCATCTGATCAAGAGCCAATGATACTGAAGCACAAAATCCAAGGTACACTGAAGGCACTGGCAAAGTACAAGGCTCTGGGAATTGATGGAATACAAATTGAAATCTTTCAACAAACCACTGTGGTACTGGAGGCACTCACTCATCTACACCGAGAAATTTGGAAGATAACTACCTAGCCAACTGACTGGAAGAGATTCATTATTCGTGCCCATTCCAAAAAGAGGTAACTCAACAGAATGCGGAAATCATTGGACAAGATCATTAATATCCCATGAAAGCAAAATTTTTCTACAGATAATTCAAAAATGACTATACCACACATTGACAGAGAACTTTCAGAAGTTCAAGCCAAATTCAGAAGAGGATGATTAATGAAAGATACCACTTTCAAGTCAGACAGATTGTGGTTGAAAGCAGGGAATACCAGAATGATGTTTACAATGTCACAGCTTAACTGTATCAATTCTTCTACAATCTTCCTTATTCACTGTCCAAATTTTGCATGCATATGAGGTTATTGAAAATACCCTGGTTTGCATCAGGCTGACCTTAGTTCTCAAACTGACATCTTTGCTCTTCAACACTTAGAGTTGTCTTGTTCAGCAGATTTGTCTAATGCAATACGTCATTTGATTTCTTGACTGTTGTTTCCATGAGTCTTGATGGTTGATCTTAGCAAAATGAAATCTTTGACAACTTCAATCTTTTCTCCATCTATATGGATGTAATTCATTGGTCCAGTGGTGAGGATTTATGTTTTCTTTACATTGAGATGCAACCCATACTGAAGGCTGTGGTCTTTGATCTTCATCAGTAAGTATTTTAAGTACTCTTTGCTTTCAGTAAGTGAGGTTGTATCATCTGCATATCGCAGATTGTTAATGAGTCTTCCTACTATCCTGAGGTCATATTTTTCTTCATAAAATGTATCTCCTCGGATTATTTGCTCAGCATACAGAATGAATAAGTGTTGTGAAAGAATACAACCCTGGTGCTCACTTTTGCTAATTTTAAACCACTCAGTGTTTCCCAGTTCTGTTCGAACAACTGCCTCTTGGTCTATGTACAGGTTTCTCATGTGCACGATTAAGCATTTCAGAATTCTCATTCTCTGCACTGTTGTCCATAGTTTGTCATGATCTACACAGTTGAAAACCTTTGCATAGTCAATAAAACACAGGCAAGCATTTTTCTGGTATTCTTTGCTTTCAGCTAAGATTCATCTGATGTTAGCAATGATATGCCTTGTTCCACGTCTGCTTTGAATCAGCCTTGAACCTCTAGCAATTCCCTGTCAATGTACTATTGCTGCCATTTTTTAGTTATCTTTAGTAAAATTTTACTTGCATTTGATATCAATGATATGTGATACTATACGATAAGCACTGGACTGCTAACCACAAGGTATACAATTCAAACCCACCAGTCACTCTTTGGAAATGCTATATAGGGTGGATGTTGAGTTGGAACCAACTCAACAGCACTTAACAATACAACAACAAAAATGATTATACCCAGAACCTAGAGTCTGGTTTCTAAATTGCATTCACCAACTAAAAGAAAGCAGGGCTTATTTGAGAAATGGCCTGTTGTAGAGCTGTCGCATGGAAGACATAAGATGATCCCAGAATACCTTGTACCAGAACATGAGGAACTGCAAAAATAAAAAGACTGAGCAAAAGATGTGTGTCATCCCCAAATATGCAGGTAGAGAGATGGAGTGGCTGGGGACTCTGAACTCAGGGAGGGAGACAGTCTGTGTGCTGATGGCCTTGGGGACAGGCTTACAGGGTATACCCTTTGGTTGTTTGATGATACATGGAGGGGATTGTAATCATTGCAATAAAATGAAATATGATAGGATGAATGTAAAGCTAATGTTCCCCCATGTAAACTATCATATAAACCACAATAAAAACTTTTAAAAAAAGATGTCTGTCACATCAAAAGGCAACAGCAGCCTGCTTGAAGACGCTCCCATTGCCCAAATCTGAGACAATTTGAATAGCCAAATGAAGACAAGTAATAGGGAAAAAGAAAGCACTCTTCTTTATAGAATATTGTTGTTAAGTGCTGTCAAATCAGTTCCTACTCATAGCAATCCTGTATAAGGTTTCCAAGTAGTGAGTGGCTGGTAGGTTTGAACTACTGACCATGTGGTTAGCAGTCAAGTGCTTTTCCTACAGTCACACACCAAGATTCCTCTTTATAGAACTGTGGTGGTGGTTACGTGTCATAGAGTTGGTTCTGATTCATAGCGTCTCCGCCTAGGGTTTCTGAAGCTATAAATCTTTATGGGAGCAGAAAGCCTCATTTTTCTTCCATGGAGCAATTGGTAGATTCGAACTGCTAACCTTGCGGTTAGCAGCCCAACTCGTAACCCTCTGTGCTACCAGAGCTCCTTTCTTTATAGAATGTTGTTATTGTTGTTAAGTGCCATTGAGCTGGTTCAGATTCAGTGACTTTATATAGGATTTCCAAGGAGCAGCTGGTGGGTTTGAACCACTCTCTTGGAACTGCCTCTCCTCTCAGGTCTGGAGCAAGCTTGCGAGCACTTGCCATGTCCTGTCCATTTGGCTGGATTTAGCTTCCACTGTCTTCGGGGCATTACCAGAGGGTAACGCCATTAACCCTTTTTCCATGTGAGTCGTAAAATTTCTGCCCCATGCCCCTGGTCACTGACCTATGTGCTTCTAGTGCCTGCCTCTGGGGAGACACGGTGAGAAACTAGTCCCCTTGTCGCTCCTCCCTGCCCTGTGTGGCACTGTAGAATCAGCACTGGACTGAGAAACACAAGGTCAGCAGTTCCAACCCCCAGCTGCTCTTCAAAACCCCATGCAAGGTCACTATGAGTTGGAAATTACTTAACAGCACTTAACAACTTAACAACGGGATATTCATCAAAATAACTTGGCTGCAATCTTCAACAATGTCAATGTCATTGAAGACAAAATAAAAGGTTGTGAAATTATTTCAGAAACCAAAGGAATAAAGTGACATATATCTGCATGAAATCAACATACTGGATTGGATCTCGAAAGCATGGGAGGGAATGCTATAACCACTGGAACAAGAGACAACTGAGTGCACTGAATTACTTCATATGGCTCTTCTACCCATACTCTATGCTGTTGTTAAGTGCCGTCGAGTCTGTTCCAACTCATAACAAACCTGTACAGGGTTTCTTTCCAAGGAGCGGCTGGTAAGCTTGAAGCCGCTGACCTTGTGGCTCGAACTGGCCTTGCAGTCCAGCACATTAACTCACAGCACCACACCAGGACTTTAAAAACCCACCAAGCAACTTTTTTTTTTTTTTTCCTGATGGGACTGGGTAAGAAAAGGTAGGAGAAGATGCTGATAAGATAATATCAGTTGTGAATGATAACAGGGCTAATTGCTATTGTAAAAAGCTGGAACTCTAATGTGGGTATAAAATTAGCCTCCTCAGAAGCAGGAATGGGTGATGTCACTGCCATTAAGAAGAGCTAGGAGTTGAGTACTATGGATAGAAGAGCTATAGGAAGAAATTTACTGCACTGCAATAGTCTGTATTACAATTTTGTCTCTTGTTTCAATGCTATACTTTGTAGCATTTTCCCCCTTCATTACAAGATCCAATTCAGTATCTTGGTTCCATGTAGCTATTTGTCTCTTTAGTCTCTGGATTCTGAATTTCTGGCCCAAGGAGCACATAAAGCTGAATGCCTTTGGGCAGGAAGCTTGTTTGTAGAGTGGGATGCCTCTAAGCAGTTAACTGGGGTGCTAGATTTGGTGACTCACAGAGCTACAGCTTGAGCTACTGCTTGAGAAGATAAAGCCAAATCTTACAACAAAATGTGCAAAGATCTGGAATCAGAAAACCAAAAAGGAAGAACACACTCAGTATTTCTCAAGCTGGGGGAACTGAAGAAAAACTTCAAGCCTCGACTTTTATTATTGAAAGATTCACTGGGCAAATTACTGAATGATGCAGGAAGCATCAAGAGAAGATAGAAGGAATACACTGAGTCACTGTACCAAAAGGAAAGTTCAACTGTTTCAAGAGGTAGCATATGATCAAGAGCCAATGATACTGAAGGAGAAAGTACAAGGTGCACAGAAGGAACTGGCAAAGAACAAGGCACCAGGAATTGATGGAATAAAAATTAAAATCTTTCAAGAAAGTGAGGTGGCACAGGAGGCACTCACTTATCTCTGCCAAAAAATTTGGAAGACAACTATCTGGCCGACTGATTGGAAGAGATCCGTATTTGTGCCCATTCCAAAAGAGAGGTGACCCAACAGAATGCGGAAATCATCGGACAATCTCTTTGATATCCCATGTGAGTAAAGTTTTACTCAAGGTAATACAGAAACAGCTGCAAGCATACATTGACAGAGAACTTTCAGAGGTTCAAGCCGGATTCAGAAGAGCCCATGGAACGAGGGCTATCATTGCTGATGTCCAATGGATCTTGGCTGAAAGCAGAGATTACCAGAGAGATGGTTACCTATGCTTTATTGACTATGCAAAGGCTTTTGATTGCATGGATCATGACAAACTATGGACAACATTGCAAAGTATGAGTATTCCAGAACACTTAATTGTGCTCATGAGGAATCTGTACATGGACCAAGAGGTAGTTGTTCGAACACAACATGGGAACACTGAATGGTTTAAAATTAAGAAAGGTGTGCGACAAGGTGGTATTCTTTCACTATACTTATTCAACCTGTATGCTGAGCAAATCATCCAAGAAGGTGGATTATATGAAGAAAAACGTAGCATCAGGATTGGAGGAAGACTCATTAACAGCCTGTGATATGCAGATGATACAATCTTGCTTGCTGAAAGTGAAGAGGACTTAAAACATTTACTGATGAAGATCAAAGAGCACAGTCTTCGGTATGGATTACATCTCAATGTAAAGAAAACAAAAATCCTCACCATTAGATATTCTTATCAATGGAGAAAAGATTGAAGTTGTCAAGGACTCCATTCTTCTTGGATCAACTATCAACACTCATGGAAGCAGCAGTCAAAAAATCAAACGACATATTGCCATTAGGCAAATCTGCTGCACAAGACCTTTTTAAAGTGTTGAAGGGCAAAGATGTCAGCTTGAGGACTAAGGTACGCCTGACACAAGCCATGGTATTTTCAATAATGTCATATCCATGTGAAACCTGGAAAGTGAATAAGGAAGACCGAAGAAGAATTGATGCTTTTGAGTTATGGTGTTGGAGGAGAATATTGAAAGTGCCATGGCCTTCCAAAAGAACCAACAGATCCATTTTGGAAAAGTGCAGCCAGAGTCTGCTCCTTAGAGGCCAGGATGTCTCTCAAATTTTGGACATATTGTCAGGAGGGACCAGTCGCTGGAAAAGGATATCATGTTTGGTAAGGTGGAGGGTCAGAATAAAAGAGGAAGACCACCCCCAGTGAGATGGATTAGCCAAGTGGCAGCATCTATGGACTCAAGCATGGCTACAGTAAGTAGTGAGGTTGTCCCAGGACAGGGCAGTGTTTCGTTCTGCTGTGCATAAGGTTGCTATGGGTTGGTACCAACTCAATGGCACCTAACAACAACAACAGAGTTACAGTTGAGTGCCTTTGGGCTGAGGCTTGTAGCAGAGAGGAGTGTCTTTCTATCAGCATTTATCAGCAGCCCTAAAAGAGCCTTGTAATATTGCCTGGGCAGACAAAGAGAGAGAGACCTGTCTGTAGGCACGACTAAGGAGAGGTTGTCCTGACTGAACAAACTGTGCCCTCAGTATTTCTGAACCTGAATTATAACCTGTTAACTTCCTTAATAAACCCCTTATCTGTGACTATAATGCCTGAGTTTGGTATGGCCACTCTAATGAATTAATCCCAGCTGAGTAGAGTGCTGTGGGAGGGACGGTTTGTGCTCATTTTGTACAAACTGTGAATTAAACAAAAGTATCACATCAATGGTAAATTTAGTGAAGCTGATCACTGGTTTTTATCCTTGTCCTTATAAAATATACATTGAAGTATTAAGCATTAAAGGGGGATGATGTCTGATGTAACCTACTCTCATACAGTTCAAGAAAATATAAAGTTATATATAACTTTTTCTATAGCTGTATCTGTAACTATTAAGGAAGAATAAAAGGAGAACATTAATTGTGGCAAACATTAAAAACATTGGTGAATCAAATTATCTGCATGATTTTTCCAGATCTGAAGTTACCTCAAAATATAAAGTTTAAAACATATAAATTACATACTACATATATAAGAACTATAAAATAATAGTAATAAATGCATTTAAAAGGAGACATTGCAAAAATAGTTTTCCAATGTAGAATATTCATCTTACCCCAGCAGTTGCCACAGGAAGTGGATTGGCTGTATAAAGGCTTCTTTTTCCATCATAAACTGGTCTACGGTCCCCAAATATAGTTACTTTAAAATGCTGAACCATTGAGTCAACCACCTCCCTAAAGAAGAGAAAAAATACATTCACACAATCTTCTGAAAAGTGAAATAAAAACATTTTCATTAAATTCCTGGCATTGTTTATCATGCATGATTTTCTTTTAGAATTTTAACAGGTTTAACAAATTTAAAGGACCATAGCTTTAGGATACCAAAAAATCTTACTAGCAGCAAGGGATAACAACATTTCATACACACAGCAAAACAAAGCAATAGAAGAATGAACCAGTAAATCACTTAATTGTGCTGGATCACAGTTGGTCTACAAAATACTCTTCCTAGATATAGACCCAAAATCCTTTTTATCATCTGATGACGATTTAAGAGCACAGCCTTTGGTATGGATTGCATCTCAATGTAAAGGAAACAAAAATCCTCACTACTGGACCAATAAACAACATTCTTATCAACGGAGAAATGATTGAACTTTTCAAGGATTTCATTTTTCTTGGATTAACTATCAACACTCACAGAAGCAGCAGTCAAGAAATCAGACAACATATTGCATTAGGCAAATCTTCTGCACAAGACCTTTTTAAAGCGTTGAAGAGCAAAGATGTCAGCTTGAGCACTAAGGTGCACCTGACCCAAGCCATAGTATTTTCAATAACCTAATATGAATACAAAATCTGTACTATGAATAAGGAAGACCTTAGAAGAATTGATACTTTGAGTTATGGTGTTGGAGAATATTGAAAGTGCCATGGGCTGACAAAAGAACTAACATTTGTGTTGGAAGAAGTGCAGCCAGAGTGCTCTTTGGAGGCCAGGATGGCCAAACTTCATCTCTCATACTTCAGACATATTGTCAGGAGGGACAGGTCACTGGAGAAGGATATCATGTTTGGTAAGGTGGAGGGTCAGAGAAAAAGAGGAAGACTCCCAGCAAGACAGATTGGCAAAGTGGAACAATTGTGAGGTTTGCCCAGGATTGGGCAGTGTTTCATTCTTTTGTGCATAGGATCGCTATGAGTCAGTACCGACTTGATGGCACCTAACAACAACAACAACAACAAAAACTTGCTGACATGCTAACCTGTCTCAAACACAGTTAGGTACTCTTCTTTCTATGCTCAAATTACAACTAGTATGATTTTCTATTAGAACTCCATTGTATAATAATTATAATTCATTTCTACTTACTGTGAGTTTTCTGAGAGCAACAAATATACCTGTATCTTGTATCTCATTTTTACAACAGTATCTATCCAGCGAGGGTATTTTGACACCTGCATTAGCATAGCATAGTGTTTACGAATCGGGCTGTGAACCACGAGGTCAGCATTTGAAACAACCAGCTGTTCCACGGGAGAAAGATGAGGCTTTCTGCTCCCGTAAAGATTTATAACCTCAGAAACGCTCTACAGGGTCGCTATGAGTCGGAACCGACTCCACGGCACATAACAACAATAACAACATTAAGATCTGTAACAGTAACTGTGAGGATGGCACAGGACTGGATGATGGCACAGGACCAGACAGTGTTTTGTTCTGTTGTGCATAGGGTTGCTATGAGTCAGAACTAACTTAATGGCACCTTACAACAACATTATGATCAATTAAACATTTTGATCCTATATATGAACATGAAAAAAGTTTTAGTCTTTATGACCTATCAATTCCAATCCTAGGTATACACCTTGTTGCTGTTGTTAAGTGCTGTTGAGTTGGTTCTGACTGATAGTGACCCTGTATAGAGTTTCCGAGGAGTAGCTGGTAGGTTTGAACTACTGACTTTGTGGTTTGTTGTCCAGTGTTGATCCTATAGCACTGTATCAGAAGTCCAGGTATAAAAGAAGTAGTGACATGAACTGACATAGGTATACCTATGTTCATATCACCACTATTCACAATAGCAAAAAGGTGAAAACAAACTAAGTGCCCATCAATGGATAAATAGATAAACAAGATGTGGCACATAAATGCAATACTGTTCAACTATAAAGAGAAATGAATGTGGAAAAGGGGGAAATAATATTAAGATATTTGGCTGTCTTTTGAATCTTGGTTTTCCTTGCATTATATTATAAAATAGACACTGGAGGGGGAGAGAAAGGAATAGCGAAAAGCATCACCATAGAAAGCTTGTAAGACCGTCTTCTGCCTTTAACTGATTGGAATA
>NW_006408624.1:3055101-3056173 GCF_000296735.1 Chrysochloris asiatica | reverse complement strand
AGACATTATATTGAGTGAAATAAATCACAAGAGAATAAATATTGTATGACCTCATTTATATGAAATGAAAAGAATAGACAAATATAGAGAGAGCAGTGGCTATTCGTGGTTGGTTACCTTCCTTTGCCATAAGACCAGAAGAACTGAACGGTGCATGGCTACTATCACTGAACATTTTGATCAAGGACTCAGTAGATGAGTCCTGATCAAAAGGGGAAAACTGTAAAACACATTTCAAATTTCTTATAGAATCCAGACTTACTAGATGCATTGAGGCTAGAGGAACTCCCAAATCTGTTGCCGTAATAAAATTTTGGAACCTTGAACATAAACTAACCCCTAACATCATTTTCAAACTAAACAGTGTAACTGAATTAGTAAAGAATGTTTGCCCTTGCAGCTGAGGAACTGCACTTTGTAATTTATGTAAATAGTGAACGTTTAAAAAACAATATACAAGTCAGTTACCAGAAAACATTTAAGTATGTTTAGAACTTGAGTATGTACTTCTGTTTTTTAACTGTTAAGTTTTTAAAAAATCAAAATACAGATCAAGAGTTTCTGATGAACATTTGACGTTCAAATTGAGAATTTTATAAACTAACCATGACTTCAACATGATAGTCACTCTAAATTTTAACATAAATTCCAATGAAAGAATTTATTAACTTAGACAAGTAGAATGAATAAAAAGATCTACATGCTACTTCCTTTTGGAGACTTTTATGTATTAAGTTGATAATGTACAATTAATTAATACTAACTGAATTACATTGGAGGATTATACATACAAGGGACTTCAAAAAGTTTGTGAGAAAATTTCATTATTTTGATTGTTTTTTCATAAACTTTTTTTTTTTATGTTTTATTGTGAATTATGTGATCATTTACATGGGAGAGCATTAGTTTTACATTCATCCTATTGTATATCCTTTCAATGTCAAGGTTATAATCCCCTCTATGCACCATCAACCAACCAAAAGGTATACCCTACAAGCCTGGCCGCCCCTCCCCCCCCAGTCATCAGCACACAGCCCCTCTCCCTCTCTGGGTCTAAAGTCCCCAGCTGCTC
>NW_006408624.1:3044361-3045560 GCF_000296735.1 Chrysochloris asiatica | reverse complement strand
ATTGGGGGGGTGGGGTGGAGACAGGCTTGCAGGGTATACCCTTTGGTTGGGTGATGATGCATGGATGGGATGGTAACTATGGCAATGAAACGATGTATGACAGAATGAATGTAAAACTAATGTTCCCCCATGTAAACTATCATGCAATACACAATAAAACATTTATTTTTAAAAAAAAAGAGTAAAACTTCAGGACTTTCATTTGCTGATGGGGCACAACTCAAAATGAAGAGAAACATGTGTAAACACCCATTAACAATCTGAACACGGAATGTCCAAAGTATGAATCTAGGAAAATTAAAAGTTGTCAAAAATGAAATAGAACACATAAACATTGATATCCTACGCATTAGTGAGCTGAAAGTATTTTAAGTCCTTTTGCTTTCAACAAGTATGATTGTATCATCTTGTACTGTAGGTTGTTATTGAGTCTTCCTCCAATTTCTTTTTTTCAATCTTGATGTCATATTCTTCTTCATATAATCCAGTTTCCCTGATTATTTGTTCAGCATACAACTTGAGTAAGTAAATAAAAGGATACAACCCTGGCACACACCTTTCCTGATTTTAAATCACTCAGTGGCCCCCTGTTCTGTTTGAATAACTGCCTCTTCATCTATGTATAGATTCCTCAAGAGCACAATTAAATACTCTGGAATATCCATTCTTTGTAATGTTATCCATAGCTTGTTGTAATCCATACAGTCAATAACCTCTGCATAGTCAATAAAGCACAAGTAAACATCTTTCTGGTATTTTCTGCTTTCAGCCAAAATCTGTCTGACATCAGCAAAGATATCCTGAGTTCCATGGCTTCTTCTGAATCCAGCTTGAATTTCTGACAGTTTTCTGTTGATATACTACTGTAACCATTTCTGAATTATCTTCAGTGAAATTTTATTTGCACATGGTATTAATTATATTTTTTCATGATTTCCATGTTCCAGTAGATCACCTCTCTTTGAAATGGACATAAGTATGGATCTCTTCCAATCGGTTACCCAGGTAGCTTTCTTACAAATTTCTTGGCATAGATGAGTGAGCCTCTCCAGTGCTGTATCAGTTTGTTGAAACATTGCAATTTGTAATGTTTTTCTCCACTGACTTCGGTGCAGCTTGGATTTCTTATATAGTATATATAAGAAACTATAGTAGCGTAGTGGTTACGAATCGGGCTGCGAACCTTAAGGTCAGCGGTT
>NW_006408624.1:3040770-3042481 GCF_000296735.1 Chrysochloris asiatica | reverse complement strand
AGCAAGTGATGGTCTATTCCACAGTCTGCCCTGGCCTTTTTTGGGCTGTTGATATTGAGCTTTCCCTGAAGATGTAGTCTGATTCCTGTGTATTCCATCTGAGGTCTATTTGTATAACTGCCTTTTATGCTGTTTAAAAATGCTAATTAGAATGAATAAGTCACTGGTCTTGTAAAATTTTATCATGTAATCTCCACCATAATTTCTATCACCAAAGCCATATTTTTCAACTACTGACCCTTCCTCTGTTTCCAACTTTCACATTCCAATCACCAGTAATTACCAATGCATCCTGATTGCATGTTTGATCAATTTCAGACTGCAGAAGTCGGTTGTTGTTAGATGCTATCGAGTTGGTTCCAACTCATATCGACTCTATGCACAACAGAATGAAACACTGCCCAATCCTACACCATCTTTACAATTGTTGTTATGTTTGAGCCCATAGCTGCTGCCACTGTGCCAACCCATCTTGTTGAGGACCTTCTACTTTTTCGCTGATCCTCTACTTTATTAAGCATAATGTCCTTCTCCAGAGACTGGTACCTCCTGATAATATGATGAAGTCTTGCCATCATGCCTCCAAGGAGTATTCTGACTATAGCTTTTCCAACACAGACCTGACAGTACTTTAAATATTATTCTCCAACACCGTAAGTCAAATGCATCCATTTTTCTACAGTCTTCCTTATTAACTGTCCAGCTTTCACATGCATGACATGGGTCAAGTGCATCTTAGCAATCAAACTGATATCTTTGCCTTTTGACTCTCTGAGTAGCACCATGGCGACTGGGAAGAACAAGCACCTTACAAAAGGTGGCAAAAAAGGAGCCAAGAAGAAAGTGTTTGATCCATTTTCTAAGAAAGCTTGGTATGATATGACGGCACCAGCTATGTTCAATATATGAAATATTGAGAAAACACTAGTCACAAGGACTCAAGGAACCAAAATTCCATCTGATGGGCTCAGGGTCATGTTTTTGAAGTTAGTCTTGCTGATCTGCAGAACGATGAAGCTGCATTTAGAAAATCCAAGCTAATTACAGGGAAAAAACTGCTTGACCAACTTCTATGGCATGGATCTTACCTGTGACAAAATGTGCTCCATGGTCAAAAAATGGCAGACCATGATTGAAGCTTATATTGATGTCAAGACTACAGATCACTATTTGCTTCCCTGTCCTGTGTTGGTTTTACTAAAAACCGCAACAAACAGATTTGGGAAGACATCTTATGCTCAGCACCAACAGGTCCGTCATATCCAGAAGAAAATGATAGAAATCATGACCTGAGAGGTGCAGACAAATGGCTTGAAAGAAGTGGTCCATAAACTGATTCCAGAAAGCATTGGAAAGGACATAGAGAAGGCTTGCCAGTCTCTTTACCCTCTCTATGACATGTTTGTTAGGAAAGTAAAAATGCTGAAAAAGCCCAAGTTTGAGTTGGGAAAACTCATGGAGTGTCATGGTAAAGTGCAGTAGTTCTGGGAAAGTTCCTGGAGATGAGCCAGGTGCTAAAGTTGAACAAGCTGATGTCTATGAACTACCAGTTCAATAATCTATTTAAAATTCAGACTTTTAATGATGACAAATAAAAGATCTTATTTATGGAAACAAACAAACAAAACAAAACTGTTATCTTTGCTCTTGAACATTTTAAAGAGGTGTGTGCAGCATATCTACCTAATTCAATACATTGTTAAATATCTTT
>NW_006408624.1:3030821-3039320 GCF_000296735.1 Chrysochloris asiatica | reverse complement strand
TTGTACTAGAGTATCTGAATGTAAGTGATATATTTGGAAATGGGCTGGAATTATAATTCTAAATTATATAGTAACCTCCCACTTAAAGAGCATCTTTGTGATATATATACTAAGCCACCTCTTTTGGATCTTCTCATGTTTTCATTAGTTTCCTAATTTATTGTGCCCCTGTTTGATGTCAGGCACCATGCTAGATTCTTGAGGAGGATTTCATATCATAATCTATATAGAATGACCATTTCTGTAAGAGGTATATTATGTGCTGTGATGGAGACGTATCAATTTATGCTCAGTGGTTGTCCAGTGGACAAGAGAAAGAAAGAATATAGTCCATACAGAGAGAATATGAGTAAAGGTTTCATAAGTTTGTATAATAGAAGTAGCCCAATATGTATAGAGTAGTTAGAGATGAGCCTGTAAAGTCAGCCAGAGAGTAGATTATGAAAGATCTTCAATGCCATGCTGAGTCTTGTGCATCAAAACACAGTGGAGACACACAGAGTAGACGGGATAGGCAACTTGGACATTGGCTACCCAAAATGGGGGTTAGGGGACTACAAAGGCAAGAAGTGACTGGCTTACAAGCTTTCAAGAGGGAACCTAGATCCAGAGGGCCTGGAGGAAGGTAGAATCTTCAGTGAGTAGTATTCAATCTGACTAGGCGGGGCTGATGCAATGAAATGCAGACGGGTCTCTTGTGATATAATAGTGAATATTTGTTATCAGGACTGACTGTGAGGGTTGGAAATGTAAAGGTAGACATTTTATAGTAAGGAGGGGAGTGATTAACTTTTCAGTCTAGGAGCGGAGGGCCCTAGGACCATCAAGGGAAAAGAGCAGAGAGCGGGACCCTACCCAGAGAAGCAGTGATGCCTGAAATGGAGCCAGAAATGATGACATGGAGCGATGGAGCAGCTGGAGACTGTAGATCCAGAGAGGGAGAGCGACTGTGTGCTGAAGACCTGGGGGGTACGGGGGAAGGATTGCCTGGAGGGGATTGTAACCATGGCAATGAGACGATATACGATAGAATGAATGTCAAACTAATGTTCTCCCATGTAAACTATCACATAATTCACAATAAAACATTTAAGAAAAAAAAAAAAAAGTTCCCTAGGGAAAAAAACACACAGTGGAGAGCCATTGGGGCTTTTAAGCAAATGAGGAGTAAAGTATCTAAAAACTTAAGTGACAACACTGTGGAGAATGAATTAGAGAAGAGAATAACTGGCGTCCTCTAGCACATTTGGAAGACTGGTGCAGTAATTTAGATGAATGGTCTTCAAACTTTTGACCATGCACTACTATTAGCTAAAATACTTTACCATAAGATCCAATAATAAATAACTAAATCTGTTTATTTAATTCTATACACATACATTTACAAATTTTTTATTTACAGACATGCTGTATTCTAAAGGAGTCCTTGTGTGGTGCTATAGGATAAGCACTGATCTCTAACCTCAAATCTGGCAGTTCAAACTCACCAGCTGCTTTTGGAAACTCTATAGAGTCACTATGAGTCAGAACCAACTCGATGGCACTTAATAACAACAACTATTCTAATATATTGCATAGTGAAAGGATAATTAAAGGTGAAATATAATATTTTTAAATAAACTGTTTTAGACCTACGAGAGTCAAAAATTATCCACACTCTGATTATATTTAAATGACCATCTATATCCACAACTGATGACAGCATTGAACGTGCACATGAAATGGTTCTGTTGAATACAAGAGTGACAGGGAATTACGTGGCAAATTATTTGCAAAACAGCCAGGGTTCTGCTTATGAAATAATCTATAACAGACTTGGGTTTTGAAAAGTTTGTATGAGATGGGTACCAACACAACTCACAGAAGAGCATAAAACAGAAGCATTTAGATATTTGCAAACAAAATTTGGACTGATACTCGAATGAAGGTAAAAGTTTCTTAAAAAAAAAAAATCGTCACTGGTGATGAGACATGGATTCATTACTAGGATCTTGAGAGCAAACAGCAAAGTATGGAATGGAAACAGCCTTAATCGCTGACCAAAAAAGCTCAAAAGCTAGAAAATTGATGCTTACAGGTTTCTGGAAAAAAGTTCAACAATCAACAGTGTTAGTTACAGTAAAGAGCTGAAATCTAAACTTCGGATTAAACACACAGGACTACTATACAAGGTGATTTTATATGACAATGCATGTCCACACACTTCTGCCCATACTGTTGACACTCGGCAAAAACTTCCTCTTGAGGTGTTAAAGCATCTTCCTTATAGCCCTGATCTTGTTCCACTGGACTTTCACTTGTTTGGTCCCCTGAAAGCTGCCCTTTGAGTATGAAGATTCACCTTTGATGAAGAAGTGAAGACAATGGTATATTCCATACGTTCATGGCTCAGAGTTCAGTCTAAAACATTTTTAAATAAGGGAATATGAAAGCTTGTTGACAGATGGACAAAGTGTATTGAAAAACAAGGCAATTATATTGAAAAACAATGTATTTGTCTTTTTTAAAAGTTGATCAAAATAAATTCTATAGTCAGAGTATGAATAATTTTTGACTCACCCTCATATATTTAAATGATCTGACCATTTTAGATTAATGATATCTAAAATCTTATTGAATTGTGCCACACATTTGAACTGCAATGAGTTGCAGCATGTGAAAGTGAATTAATAAGTGAGGTCTACACTTGTGTGACACTGTAGCATAAGCACTAAATGAAAAGTCAGTGGTTCAAACCCATCAGTGGCTCCTTGGAAACCCTATGCAGGGTGGCTCTGCGTCAGAAACAACTTAACAGCACTTAACAATACACGAGGTTGGTGGTTCAAGCTCACCAGTTGCTCCTTGGAAACCCTATACAGGGTCGCTATGGGTTAGAACCAACTAACAGCACTTAACAACAACAACCACAAAAGGGAGCACTGGTGGCTCTACAGTTTAAACACTGGACTGTGAATCACAAGGTAGGCGATTTGAGCCCACATCTCCTCCTCGACAGAAAAATGAGGCTGCTTTCTGCTCCCACAAAAGTTTATAGCCTCAGAAAGCCTAAACAGGGTCACTGTGAGTTGGAACTAACTTGACAACACTTAACAACAACAACACTGTTAAAACCCTTATGCTTTAAGAATTTCTATTATTATCTTCTAGTTATACCTACAGTCCTGGTGTGGTGCTGTAAGATAAGTACTGGACTGCTAACCACAAGCTAACTGCAAGGTTGGCACTTCGAACCCACCAGTCACTCCTCAGAAACCCTTTAAAGGCACTGCTATGAGTAGGAACTGACTCGATGACACTTAATAACAACAATACTGCTACACCTGCCTGACTATGATGTGGACTAAGTGAGGGCAGTGGTATCAGTCTATATTCATGACTTATTGATAAATCTTAATTTCTAATTGTTAGTTGAAAATTAAATATAAATAGTCCCAGTTTTTTTCTCTCATACTCCAGGCTTAGGGGACACATATCTTTTGTTACCAATTTTTCTAGATTAGAGGTAATCTAGACTTAATAGCAGTGACTCTGGTGACAACGAAAGAATACAGATGTGAAATTTAGAAGCAGAGCTAACAGTTTAGGTGTGTGGCTTTATCCTAGCTTGTGCAATAGTAGTGGTATATTGGTTTCCTAAGGTTGCCATAACAACTTACCACAAACTGTGTGAATTTAAATAACAGAAATGTATTGCCTCACAATTTTGGAGGGTAGATATACAAATTCAAGGGTGTCATGTCTTCCTAAAGCTCTGGAAGAAGATAATATCTTCTCTCTCCCAGTATCTGGTAGTTGTAGGTATTTCTTGGTTTGTATCAGTAAGACTCTAATGTCACCCTCCACCTTCACATAAACACCTTCCCTCTGTGTCTCTGTTTCTGTCTCTTCTCCTCTTATGAAGACACAGTCATCTTGGATTAGGAACTACCCTACTCTATTATGACTAATTATATCTACAACTGTCTTTCCAAATAAAATCACATTCATAGGTACCTGGGGTTGTACTTCAATTTCATTTGACTTTAACAGAAATACAGGTGGCTAAAGGACCAATCTATTTGTATTGTTACAGACATTTGGAGGTTGGACTGCATAGGTTCTTGAGAAGAATTTCCTAGTCTATATAGAATGACAGTTTCTGTGAGATCTACATTATATGCTGTGATAAAAGACTATTAATTCCTGCTGAGTAGTTGTCCACTCAATCAGAGGAGGAAAGAACAGTTTATCTTGAGAGAATATGAACAAAGACTTGATATCAAAATCAAAATGGAGACGTTTAATTGATAATTGAAAGTAAGTGCCTAGAGATCAAGACGAGAGTTAAAAAAAAAAAAAAAAAGATTGAGATTTAAGACTTGTAAGCATATAGGTGATAGTTCTAGGGAAAATGTGTAGTAAGAGGACCAAAAATAGATCTCTGGAGATACTCTTTTTTCAGGTTTTCCATTGATGATGCATAGAGATTGGAAAGGTAGGAGAGCCATGACAAAATAGAAGTGGTTTCAGAGAAAATAGGCAAAGACTGCGATTTTCAAGAAACAAGGGATTAATCAAAGTAGTAAATGCTATATAGAAGCCAAGAGTGTAGAGATTGAAAAGACACCATTACATCTGTTAGGATGTTATTTGTGACCTGAGGGAGAAGTGTTCCAGAGAAATGTTGTTAGTATAAACCAGATTGATTTAAAATTCATCTCTCAATCTAATCTATCAAATATTTGTGAGTTCTATAAATATTTATACTAGATTAGCTGATATAGTTCTATGAGATTATAAATAAGCCCATGCACATGGGAAATATATTATTGAAAAAATTTTTTTGCATGTGCAAACACCTAAAGTACAATCCTACTCTTCTCTATTCTGTATCTCTTAAATTTTATCTTCATGTGAAAGTATTCACTGGCTACCTTCTTTGCTACTTACAACAGAGTTATAAAGATCTAGTAGATGTTAGAAGGACATATAGAGAGATTATGAGCTGTTTTAGTTGTGCTTTATAAACCTCTAGGTGATTCTAGAGCCCTGGTATGACGCTGCAGGATAAGTGCTGGACTGCTAACCGCCAGGTCAGCAGTTTAAACTCACCAGCCTTTCTGAGAAACCCTATACAGGACTTCTATGAGTTGGAACAAACTCAATGTCACACAACAACAAACAACAGGGAATTCTGGCATCATTCTTATACTTAAGCAAATATACAAGTGAAAGTGAAAAAAATATTACTAATAAGGCCAGAAGTACATCTGTGAACCATTTATTCCTAATGAAATATATTTAAATATGCCTCTGCAATCAGTGCATGGCTGTAGGCAAGTTCTCTCAACTGTACATTTATCTAAGTCTTGCTGTTATTGTTAAGTGTCAAGTTGGTTTGGACTCATAGCAACCCTGTCTAGGGTTTCCTATCTTGCAGTCCAGTGAATTATCGTGCAGTGCCACGTCAGGACTCCAAATCTTGTTAGGGTGCTTTAGAAAAAAAAAGGATACTTTCTGCACCATGGGAAAAAACTATTTTGATGTCACTGCTAATACCAATTTTTAACAAAACTGAAGTGGGACGTTTTCCCAAATCGCTGATGCTTTGCAACAAGTTTACAACAATGCTGCCCCACATAAAACAACAGTTCTTTGATGGATCAAGAGTTTTGAGGAAGGTTGGGAAGACCTCAAACATGAGTCAAGGGAGGGAAAATCAACAATTTCGATGAATGAATAAACTGTGGCTGAAGTCCAGAAACTGGTGAAAGAAAACCATAGAATTACTAATGTGGTAACTACTGAGATTGAGATCTCACATGGCCTGGCATTTTCAACTTTCCGTTAGCATCTTAGCCTGAGCAAGCTTTCACCACAATGTGTGTCAAAAAGCATTGAAAGATAATCAGCTAGAACTAAGTGCTGATCTTTCCATCAGTCTTTTAAGCAAGACATAGCTAAAGAAGATGAGTCTTAGATTTTCCAAAAATGATCCAGAAAGCAAGGTTCAATCAAAACAGTTGCTGCCGAGGGAATCTGATGAACCAAATAAAATCAAGGCAGCTTAAAAGGTTATGGCAGCTGTTTTTTGGGTAATCCATAAAGGAAATTTCAAAGGGGTACTGGTGTGGCATTGTAGGATAAGCACTGGATGCAAACCACAAGGTCGGCAGTTCAAACCCACCAGCTGCTCCCTGGAAACCCTACACAGGGTCACTATTAGTTGGAACCAATTCGATGGCACTTAACAACAATCTTGACAGGTTTTCTTGAGGACACAAAAATTATCACAGGAGTTTATTAGGAAGAAGTTTTAAGAAAACTTTTAATTGCATTGGTGAGAAAAAGGCCAGGAAAGTTGCACCAAGGAATTTTTTCCCATCACGACAATGCACCTTCTCATTTTCCAAGGGTAGCAAGGGCTGTTCTACAAAAATTTCATCGAGAATTCTTACCCTAACCACTCTACAGCCCTACTTATTCCCTATCAGACTTATTTTTTACCGCAAACTCAAAGACCATTTAAAAAACCATAATTTGAGTTTCTCTAGAATGCCAAAACTACCATTTTGACATGGTGTAAATCAAAGAGTGCAGCAATCTTCAGAGAAGGGTAAGAGAGATGGAAAATCTACCTTCAGAAGTGTATAGGCATAGACAGAAGATATGTCAAGAAACACCAGCTTCACGTTTCGATATTTTTATTAATAAAGGTTTCTATGAGGGAAAACAGCTACAAGTATCTATTAATAATCAGCACATGGAATGTATAAAGTATGAATCTAGGAAAATTGAAAGTTGTCAAAAATAAAGATAGATATCCTAGGAATTACTGAGCTGAAATGGACTGGTATTGGCCATTCTAAACCCAATAGTCACATGGTTTACTTTGTTGGAAATCACAAATTCAAGAGGAATGGCATTACAATCATTGCCAAAAAAAGCATTTCAAGATCTATTTTGAAGTACAGTGTTGTCAGGGATAGGAAAATATCCATTAGTCTATAGTTAATACTTGTTGTTGTTGTTAACTGCCATCAAGTCGGTTCTGACCCATAGTGACCCTGTACAGGGTTTCCGAGGGTGTAAATCTTTACAGGAGTAGAAAGCCTCATCTTTCTCCCACGGAGCGGCTGGTAGTTTCAAACCGCTGACCTTAAGGTTCGCAGCCCGATTCGTAACCACTACGCTACCAGAGCTCCTTACAGTTAATACTACTATTATTCAAATTTACACACCAACCAACTAGTGATGATGAAATTGAAGAATTCTGTCAACTTCTTCGGAGTCCTTGTGTGATGCTGTAGGATAAGCCCTGGACTGCTTAACACTGGGGAGTTCAAATCCATCAGCCACTCCTTGGAAACCCTATACAGGGCCACTATGAGTCAGAAGTGACTTGACAGCACTTAACAACAACCAACTTCTTCAGTCTGAAATTGTTCAAACATGGAATCAAGATGTATTGATAATTACTGGTAATTAGAATGCAAAAGTTAGAAACCAAGAGGAAAGATCAGTAGTGGGAAAATATGGCCTTGGTGATGGAAATGATCCTGGAGATCGCATGATAAGAGTTTTACAAGACCAATTATTTTAATTACAAATACCTTTTTTCTTTTTCTTTTTATTGTGAACTTAGTGGCAGTTTACATGGAAGATCATCGACTTCACACCATCGTCTCATTGCAATGATTACATTCTCCATGCATCATCATTCAACAGACAAATACCTTTTCTCTACAACATAAATGATGATTATACATGTGGACCTCACTGGATAAAAAACGCAGCAATCAAATAAATTATATCTGTGGAAAGAGTTCAGTGTCATCAGTCCCAACAAGGCTAAGGGCCAAATACAGATGATTAGGTGATCAGATGCAAGTTAAGTTCAAGTTGATGCCAAAGAAAATTAAAACAAGTCCATGAGATCCAAAGCATGTACCTGAGTAGATCCTACATGCATTTAGAGAAACAATTTGACACAGTGAACACTAATGACTGCAGAACAGGTATGGGATGACATCAAAGACATCTTACATAATGAAAGCAAAAGTCATTAAAGAGACAGGAAAGGAAGAAAAGACCAAAACTGATGTCAGAAAAGACTTTGAAATTTGCTACTGAATGCAGAACATTCAAATCCCAAAGCAAATGGGAACGAAATAATGACATAGAAGAAATAATGGAGTGAAAGAGCCAAAGAGAAGATTTCAAAAGGCAGCTTGAGAAGATAAAGTAATGAATTATAATGAAAAGTGCAGTCACCTGGAGTGAGAAAACCAAAAGGGAAGAACATGCTCAGAATTTGTCAAACTAAAAGAAAAGAAGAAAAAAAATTAAGTTTTGTGTTGTAATATTGAAAGAATTTATAGTCAAAATATCAAATGATGCAGGATATATTAAAAGAAGATGAAAGGTATGCACAAAGCCATTGTAACAAAAATAATACATGTTCTAAAAAGGGAGAAGACACAAATAACACACATTAGAAACCAACTGGGCAATGTC
>NW_006408624.1:2989373-3024755 GCF_000296735.1 Chrysochloris asiatica | reverse complement strand
CTGGAAAGCAGTATGACACTTCCTCAGAAGGTTGGGAATAGAAATACCTTATGATCCAGCAATTCCTCTACTTGGTATTTACCCTCAAGAAATACAAGCCATAACACAAGTAGATATATGCACACCAATGTTCATAGCAGCAATATTTACAATAGCAAAAAGATGGAGACAGCCTAAGTGCCCATCAACTGAAGAATAGATACACAAACTGTGGTACATACACACAATGGAACATTATGCTACCTTGAAGAATAACAAGGAAGCTGCAAGCTACTGCATAATGTGGATGAACCTTGAGGACATTATGTTGAGTGAAATTAGTCAGTCACTAAAGGAGAAATACTGCATAGGACCACTACTGTAAAAGACAAAGAGAAAGAACTCATACTAAAGGTGGGGGGGAGGGGGGTTCGATGTGGGGATGGGGTAAGGGGAGGGAGGTGAAGGTGGACCACAGGGTAGGGAACAGACACAGGATAATTTGGGTGCTAGTGAGGGGGGGCAATACACAAGAAGGGGGAGGGGAATGGAAGAACAAGGCTGGTGGGAAAACAATTAGGCATGTTTGCATGGGCTAAGTAGGACCGAGGTAACTAATGATATATGCACAACCTTTGAACAACAGGGCTCTGGAATATAGGGATTGAGACATGGTTGGAATGGGTAAAAGGAGGAAAATAATGTTAAGATGCTTGGCTGTGTTTTGAATCTGGGTTTCCCTGGCATACTATTATAAAATAGACACTTGAGGGGGAGAGAAAGGAATAGCCAGAAATATCACCATAAAAGCTTATACGTCTTCTGTCTTCTGCTTATAACTGACTGGCATACCTAAAATGGGGCTACAACGTACCCAGTGAAGGAGGCTTCCTGCTGTCAGAAATGAATCCCAATGTCACATAAAAGACACTCAGTGAGACTAAATTACCTTGGCAAAGCAAAATTTACTCCTACAAGAGGGTATGTGCACATAGCCATACATACAGGAACAGGCCAACAAGCACACCGAGTGGGCAGTCCACTCAGGTTTTTAATCCCTGATGAGAGTCTCAAGGCTGTGTCTGACCCCTTTGGCTAGGGTTTTGACTGCACAATCTTTTCCCTTACCCGGTTGGCTAGTTCAAATTTTTAAGGCGTGCATTCCTACTTTAGGAAAAGAAAAACAAAGCGATCATAAATTCTTTACTCTAGGAAGTAGTTAAAAGAAAAAGAGAGTGATCATAAATTCTTTACTCACTTCAGGAGGAAGTAACCAAAGAAAAAGAGATAGAGACCATAAAGTCTTTACTTCAGGGGGCAAAAAAAAAGGTTACCTGAATACAATAAACAGGATTATAATAATATATAGATATATATTCCCCACACACACACATTGTGGAGCCTCTGCATTACACAAGACCATAGGTAGAATCCTGAACCCCACCCAGAACCTTCTGAGGTGGGAACTTTCCAATTGAAAGGACGATCATACCAGCCTGGAGTGGCTAGAAGAACAGAAGATACTTCTTGAAAGAAAGACCAACAGGAAAAATACAAAACGATAACGGCAGTCCGACTGATTACTACAAGAACAAGCAAGTTGCTCGCCCAGGAGACATCAAGCCAAGTGGTCGGGTCCCCTCAAGGCAAACCCCCTTCCAAGACTAAAACTCAATGGGAATACACGAGCAGACATGCGCTCTGATTGGTGACCACATTGGTCACCAATAAGGGGAAGTGAGGGGAAAACAGCAATGAAGCTGCGAGCTAAGCCCTACAACGTTCAATAGACTCCTGTGAAACTGGGTGGAGACTTGATTGGCCAGCAGGGTGGATAGACCTGGGGATTCTTGGGCCCAGAGTCAGTGACATAGCCACAGAGGACTAGAGTGGAGAGTGAAGCATCCTGCGGATAAGAGAGGGCATATGCATAAAAACACCCACACGTGCAAATAATACCTACTTGATCTGGCTTCAATGACTGGATGATCAGAGCTCAACTAGAAGAAGAAAGAAGAGGTAAAAAAGAGTAATCTGATACAATTTGATGACCTTGACCTACACCTATGGATGCAGTAGCTCAAAAGAGGGAACAAATCTTTGCAGCAAGGATCATTCCCACCCCCTCAATACACAGGGTAGACAGGGATGGGCAACTTGGACATTGGCTACCCAAAATGAGGGGGCTACATAGGCAAGAAGTGACTGGCTTACAAGCTTTCAAGATGGAGCCTAGTTCCAGTGAGTGTGGGGAAAGCAGAATCTCCACTGAGTAGTTTCCAAACTGTCTGGACAGGGTTGGTGAAAGGAGATGGGGAAAAGACTTTTGTGGTTCAATAGTGATTAATTGCTATCAGGACTGACTGTGAGAGTTGCAAATGTAAAGGTAGACATTTTGTAACAAAAGAAGGGGAGTGGTTGATTTTGCAGTCCAGGAACGGAGGATCCTGGGATCATCAAGAGAGAAGAGAGGAATGTGAGACCTTATCCAAAGAAGCAGTGACACCAGAAATGGTTCCAGAGACAATGACATGGAGAGATGGAGTGGCTGGGGACTCTGGACTCAGGGAGGGAGAGGGGCTGTAAGTGCTGACGTCTGGGGGGCAGGTTTGCGTGGTGTACCCTTTGGTTGTTTGATGATGCATAGAGGGGACTGTAACCATGAAAATGAAATGATATACGATAGGATGAATGTGAAGCTAATGTTCTCCCATGTAAACTATCACATAATTCACAATAAAACATTAAAAAAAAAAAGAAAGAATTTGTGTTCTAACCATTTCAGGTGGCAACATATAATTAAGAAATAATCTAATTCAAGGAAGAAGCCCAAGCTGCACTGAAGACATTGGTGAAAACCAGGTTCCAGGAATTGAGGGAATATCAATTGAGATGTTTCAACAAATAGATGCAATGCTCACTCATCTACAGTTATCTACTAACTGACTGGAAGAGATCCACATATGTGTCCATTTCAAAGAAAGGTGATCCAACAGAATGTAGAAATTTTCAAACAAAATCTTTAATATATCGTAAGTAAATTTTGCTGAAGATCATTCTAAAAGGATTGCAGCAGTACATCAACAGGGCACTGCCAGAAATTCAAGCTGCTTACAGAAGAGGATGTGAAATAAGGGATATCACTGCTGAGGTCAGATGTATATTGGCTGAATCCAGAAAGATGTATTTACCTGTGCCTTATTGACTATGCAATAGGCATTTGACTGTGATGACTATAACAAATTATGAATAACAATATAAAAGATTAAAATTCAACAACACTTAATTGTACTCATGTGGAACCTGTACATATACCAAAAGGTAGCTGGTATATGTCTGAACAGAACAAGATTGGCTTAATGTCAGGAGAAGTGTGCTTCAGGGTTGTATCCTTTCATCATATTTGTTCAATCTGTATATTCACCAAATAATCCATGAAGCTGGACTATATGAAAAAGAACATGGCATCAGGATTAGCGGAAGGAAGGCTCATTAATAACCTGTTATATGCAGATGATAAGGAGCTCTGGCAGCGTACTGGTTACGAATAGGGCTGCAAACTCAAAGTCAACCGTTCAAACTACCAGCTGTTCTGCAGGGGTGAGATGAGGCTTTCTGCTCCCGTAAAGATTTTCAGTCTCGGAAACCCTGTACAGGGTCACTATGAGTCAGAACCGACTCCACAGCACATAACAACAATATGCAGATGATACAACCTTGCTTTCAGAAAATAAAGAGTCTGAAGCACTTACTGATGAAGAGCAAAGTCTATATATAGACTTATGTATGGATTACATCTCAACATATTAAAACAGAAATCCTCATAACTGACCAATAAGCAAGAAACAGAGAAAACAATGCATCGGTAAATATTTCATTTTACTTAGAACATTAATCAATGTTCATGGAAACAGCAGTCAAGAAATCACAGGGCATAGTGGGCAAATCTACTGCAAAAGATTTCTCTAAAGTATTAACAAGCAAAGTTGTCATTTTGAGGATTTAGATGTGCCTTACCCAAGTCCTGGTATTTTAAATCAACTCACAAAAGCATACAAAAGCTGGATAATGAATAAGGAAGGCCGAAACAGCACTGATGCCTTTGAATTATGGAATTGGCTAAGAGTATACCAAATACGCTGCACAAATCCTCTTTAAAATGTTCAAGAGCAAAGATATCAGTTTGAGGACTAAGGTGTACCTGAGTCAAGTCATGGTATTTTCAACTGCCTCATTAATATGTGAAAGTTGGACAATAAATAAGGAAAATTGTAGAACTGATGCATTGAGTTATGGTGTTGGAAAAGGAAATTGAAAAGTACCATGGACTTCCAGAAGAACAAACAAAACTGTGTTGGAAGAAGTACAGTCAAAATGCTCCTCAGAAGCAAGGCCAGTGAGACTCTGTCTGTCATATTTTGGACATATTATCAGAAAGACATCACGCTTGGTAAAGCAAAGATCAGCGTAAAAGAGGAACAACCCCCACTCCCGCCCCCAATGAGACAGACTGGCACAGTGACAGTAGAATGGGTTCAAGTGTAACAACAACTGTGAGGATGGTGGAAGAATGGTCAGGCGCACCTAGTCCCCAAACTGAGATCTTTGCTCTTGAACACTTTAAAGAAGCCTTTTACAGCAGATTTGCCTAATGCAACAGTCCTTTGATTTCCTGACTACTGCTCTCATGAGTGATGATTGTGGACACAAGTAAAATGAAATCTTCAACAACTTCAATCTTTTCTCATTTATCATGATGTTATCTATTGGCCTAGTTGTGAGGGTTTTTGTTTTGTTTACACTGAAGTGTAATCCATACTGAAGGCTATAGTCTTTGATCTTTATCAGTAAATACTTCAAGTTCTCCTCACTTCCAGCAACCAAGATTGTGCCATCTGCATACTGCAGGTTATCAATGAATCTATCTCTAATCCTAATGCCACATTCTTCTTCATATAATCCAGTTTCTTGGATTATTTGCTCAGTATACAGATTGACTAAGTATGGTGAAGGAATATAACACTGATTCAAACCTTATGGTACATGTAGAAACTGTTGAATTAATGTATGTTTTGTTGCATATATTTTCAAGGACAACAGCAACAAAATTTAAAGAGTTCTATAATAAAAAGCGGGAGAAAGATGAGGCTTTCTACTCCCGTAATGATTTACACCTTCGGAAACCCTATACAGGGTCGCTATGGGTCGGAACCGACCCGACGGCACGTAACAACAACAACATAATAAAAAGAGAAGTCCTGGTGTGGTGCTGTGGGTTAACGCGCCAGACTGCAAAGCTGTTTGAACTGCAAGGTTGATGGTTCAAGCTCACCAGCTGCTCCTTGGAAACACTATGCAGAGTTCGCTATGGGTCAGAACCAACTCAACAGCACTTCACAACAACAACATAATAAAAATAAAGAAAACAAAAATGGACAAAGGATCGCAATTGTCACAAATGTAAAGGTGGAAGTATTGTAACATAAAGAGAGGAGTAGTTAATCTAACATTGCAGGAACAGAAGACCCTAGGACCATCAAGGGAGAAGAGCATGAGCAAAATGTGGGACCCCATCCAGAGAAGCAGTGACACCTGAGATGGAGACAGAGATGATGGCATGGAAAGATAGAGCAGCTGAGGACTCTAGACTCATGGAAAGAGAAAGGCTGTGTTCTGGCAGCCAGGAGGCAGGCTTTCAGAATATGCCCTTGGGTTGTTTAAATGATGATATATTCCTGAGTATTTCTGTATACAACAAAACAACAACAGAGAGAATAGAAGCAAATACTGTTGAATGTATGGAGGGGACTGGAACCATTGCAATGAAATGAAATACGATAGGATGAGTGCAAAACCAATGTTTTCTTATGTAAACTATCATTCAGTTTACAATAACAGCTTTAAAAAAAAATAATAATAAACAAAGGAGACCTTTGCTCTTTTATATAATTAAATGGTTTCATGCATATTGCAAAAAATAATAATGGACAAAGGATCTGAATAAAAATTTCTTCAAAAATATGCACATATGGCCAATAAGCATAAGAAAAGATAGTCAGCATCATTAATAACCAGGGAAATGAAAATGAGCACGACAATGAGATATTACTTCTTACTCACTAAGATGGTAGTAAATAAAGTATTATTTAAAAATATAAATCTTAAAAAAGATAAAAAATGTTTGCAAGGATATAGAGCAATGAGATCTTTCATAAATCAATGGTTGTTGTTGTTGTTAAGTGTCATCAAGTCAGTTCTGACTTATAGTGACCCTGTATAGGGCTTCTGAGGAACAGTTAGTGAGCTTGAACCACTAACCTTGTGGTTCAAACCGACTTTTCAGTCCAGCGAATTAACCCACAGGGCCACACCAGGACTCCAAATCATTGGTAGAAATGTAGACTAGTGAAGTCAACTTTACAGAACAGTCTATCAATTTTTTCAATGGTTAACGCTGTCATTTTATGACCCTGCCATTCTACTTTTAGGAACATACACAAGAGAAATGAAAATACATGACCACATTGAAACTTATAAATGAATGTGTACATCATGAATAGCAGCATTATTCCAAATAGACAATACATACAAACAATCCCTATATCCATTAACTGATTACTAGATAAGCAAAATGTGATGTATATTTTCAAACAATGGAATTTTATTTAATCATAAAAAGAAATTAAATATTGAAACACGTTACAACATGAATGATGTTTGAAAACTTTACGCTAAGTAAAACATCTAGTCATAAAAGGCCATATATTGTATGATTTATATGAAATGTCCAGAACAGACAAATCTACAGGGACAGAAGCAAGATTATTAATTGGTAGGCATAGTGCGAAAGGAAACAAAGGGGAATGAATGCCAATTGGTATGTGGTTTATAATTGGGGCATAAAGCATTTTAAAATTAAATTATGGTGATAGTTGTACAAGTCTATGATTACATTAAAAGCAATCAAACGGTACATTTTAAATGAGTGAATTATATGGCATGCAATTTATACCTCAGTAAAGTTGTTACATTAAAAAACAACACGCGCCTCTCTTGGAATACTATCTAATTCTGTTAATATTATTGTTAGCTGTCATCAATCAGTCTAACTCATGGTGACCAATGAAATTCAGTGAAATGCTAGTCTGTTCTGCACCATCCCCATGCAGATATAGGCCAGTTGTATTCCTACTAACAGGAGGAGATACTCTTTAATTACTCTACCGATCTGAGATTTCTATCTAAATACCAAGATGTATCAACGTAGTTTCCAAAAGTCAACGATCAGTGTTTACATTGTATCCATATGTCACATGCACAAATATCTGGCACTATTTTATTATGCCATTAATATTTTACTATTCTACTCATGGTGCGATGCTGATCCTACAGCATTGGACTTTGAACCACAAGGTCTGCTGTTCAAACCCTCCAGATGCTCCTTGGGACACTATATAGGGTGTATATAAGTCAAAAACAACTCAACAGAACTTAACAGAAACAGCAACATTCTGTTACTCATCATAATAGACTAGGAACATTAACAATAATAAAGGTAGAATATAATAACAATTATTTTTTAAAGTTAAACAAAAATTAATTTATGATCTACTAACAATTATCTTTAAAATCCTTCAAAGCAAACCTCATGCCTAAAATAGTTACAATCACACCTCATATACACTTTTCTCCATTTATCTGTTATCTACTTGGTCATTTGGAGTCCTGGTGTGGTTCTGTGGGCTAATGTGCTGGACTGCAAAGTCGTTTGAACCAGAAGGTTGGCAGTTTAAGATCCCCAGCTGCTTCTTGGAAACCCTATACAGGGTCGTAACTGACTCAATGGCACTTAACTACAACAATTTGTCATTTAATGATTTCTAATTGCTATGTAAGTGTCTACTAAAGGCTCTACCCATATAGATTCAGTAGTTGGACAAACTAGAATAAAATCTCCAATTATAGAATAATCTAAATCAGATAGTTCTAAAAATACTTGATTTTTGGTTATTGAGACTATTCACTTGTAAAATACTAGTAACACTGAAATCTGCCAAACGTAAATTTTTATCAAATCATGAAATAGGAAAAGAAAATAAGGATAATAACCTCTTCCTAAAGGGGATGGGAAGAGGAATGGACCAAGGGAAAAAAAGCAACAGACAGAAAGTCTAAAGAATATATTTGTAGAGAAGTTGGCTCACAAAATGATTAACAAGCATTTCCTAGATATTCCATCCAAGAAAATGCCTCTGAGTGGAAATTTGTTTGGCTATAACATATTATTCTATTATTAAAATTAATACTACAATGTCACATATTTTCTAATGTGGCACATGGACAAGAGAAACCTCATATTTAAGTATTAAAAACTTTTAGTCATTTAGAAGAGAAACTTTTAAGTCATTATGACTTTATAGAAGGCAAGAAAATCTTCTCAATAACAAGAAACTAAACAACCTATCCTTTAACAACCATTTGGACAAGTTAAAAATTAGACAACTGAACTACTACATTTTGGCCCTTAATGTTCAGTTAATATTGAGAAGGAATTGTAATGTTCCTTCTAACCTCTAGAACTGAAGTGTATGACATTAACCATCAATTTCAGAAGCCCACTCAAGTTTTAACTGAGTAGTCATGCAGTAATCTTATAAAATTGGAAGCCCAAAGCAAGTCTGTTAAGAAAACAGATATTTACTTTTGCAAATATTGCTATAAAGTCAAGTTGATAACAATTAAAAATAACTGTTATTAAGACTTTGCTTAATGTAATTTTTGAAGTCCCAAAGAAGGACAATAGCACTATCAAAACTCAAATAAAAAGTGTATGAAGAACCACATGATCATATCAATTGACACAGAAAAGACATTTGACAAAATCTAATACATATACCAGACAAAAACTCAACAAAATAGGAATAGGAGGGAAATCCCTAAAGGGCATATATACAAAAACAATAGTTAACATTATTTTCAGTGGAGTGAAACTGAATGTATTCCCCTTGCAAACAGGAACCAGACAAGGATGCCCTTATCACCATTTCTAGTCAACATTGTAGGAGCTCTGGTAGTGCTGCTGTATAGGGTTTCCAAGGAGCAGCTGGTGAGTTTGAACCACTGACCCTGCAGTCTAGTGCATTAGCCTGTAGTATAATGGGTTACAGATTGAGCTGCTAATTGTAAGATCAACAGGTCAAATCCAACAGCTGCTCCACAGGAGAAAGATGACAGTTTCTGCTCCTGTAAAGATTTACAGTCTCTGAAATCCTACATAGGGTCACTATGAGTTGGAATCTACTCTAAGGCAGACAGTGGCAGCAGTAGCTATAGCAGTCAATATTCACTGCAATATAAGGAGCTCTGGTAGTGTAGTGGTTACGAATCGGGCTGCGAACCACAAGGTCAGCAGTTCAAAACTACCAGCTGTTCCGCGGGAGAAAGATGAGGCTTTCTGCTCCCATAAAGATTTACAGCCTCGGAAACCCCGTGCAGGGTCACTACGAGTCGGAACCGACTCCACGGCACATCACAACAACAACAACATTTAGAGCTATAAGGCAAGAGAGGGAAATTAAAGGCACCTAAATTGGCAAAAAGAAGTATCTACTATGTGACCATCGGTGAGCTAAAATTAAGGTTACTGTGAGAAGTAATTCTCAAGATGGTCCATCTTCAGGAATAAGTGGCCCAGGAAGTTGCTAATTGAAATTGTTGGCTGGTATAGCAACAGGGGCCCAGGCACCTGGGGAATGTGAGCGGGATGAATTGAGGCAGAGGGAAGGGAACCTGTGGTTCAAACCAACCTTATGGTCCAGTGCTTATGCTACAGCGTCACACCAGGATTTACTGTTACCCCTCTTTGAAAAAAAAAAAAAAAAAAGTTACCTTTACTACAACTATCTAAAATTCTACCAACTGTTTTAGATTAACCCAATTTATTTTCTTAAAAAATAATATATATCAAACGATGACGTGGAGTGATGAAGCGGCTGGGGACTTTGGATTCAGAGAGGGAGAGGGACTGTGTGCTGAAGAATCGGGGAGGGGGGGAGTAGGGGGCAGGTTTATAGGGTATACCCTTTGGGTGGTTGCATGGAGGGGATTGGAACCATGGCAATGAAACGATATACGGTGGAATGAATGTAAAACTAAAGTTCTCTCATGTAAACTATAATAATTAACAATAAAACATGAAAAAAATATATATGTATCTTTTTCTTAATGATGACTAAGTCAGGAATATGGAGTTCTAGTCTCATTTTTGCTATTAAAATTGTGTGTTCTTGAGTAAGTCCCTCAATCTGTCTGATTTCAGTTATAAAAAAAAGAGGTGTCAGATCTCTTAAGTTCCTTCCAATTGTAATACTCTACAACTCCCTTTCTGGATTCAAAAAGAACATAAAATTACAAGTTAATTATAACATTCATTTTTATCTTTTTGTGTTACCATAGTCTCTAAGTACTCATTCACTTATAGGTGATGACAGAGATGCTAACAATTAGGACAGAAAACCTAAAAAAAAAAAAAAAATGTATCTTATTCATATCATATTTACTATGTTGCCTTATCTCTTATACTAAATCACAAATTTCTTGATATCAAGAAACAGCTGTGCCTTGAACAAAGGTTCTTAATAATATTGTTGAATGAGAAAAGTTTGCTAAATACTATATTATTTTCTAAATGTCTTGTTCTTGTTTTAATTGGAATATAACCTCTTTTACGGCATCCTGGTGTGGCATTGTGGGTTAATGCACAAGACTGCAAAGCCATTTAAACTGCAAGGTTGGCAGTTCAAGCTCATCAGCAGCTCACTGGAAATCTAATACAGAGTCGCTATGGGTCAGAAATGACTCGACGGCACTAAACAACAAGATGGTATATATACAGGAGTCTTGGTAGCATAGTGGATTACGAGCTGGGCTGCTAACCAAAAAAGATCAGCAGTTCAAATCTACCAGTCTGTCCACAGGAGAAAGATGAGGTTTTCTGCTTCCATAAAGATTTATAGCCTTGGAAACCCTATACAGGGTTGCTATGTCAGTTTGTCGTACTGTAGTAGCTTGTGAGTTGCTGTGATTCTGAAAGCTATGCCACCGGTATTTTAAATACCAGCAGGATCACCCATGGTGGACAGGTTTCAGATGAGCTTCTAATAGAAGACAGACTAGGAAGAAAGAGTGACGAACTACTTCCGAACATTTAGTCACTGAAAACCTTATGAATAGCAGAGAAACACTGTCAGATATAGTGCTGGTAAGTGAGCCCGTCAGGTTGAAAGACACTAAAAATGTGACTGGGGAAGAGCTGCTTCCTCAAAATAGAGTTGACCGTGATGACACGAATGGAGTAAAGCCCATGGGAGAAAAGTCCATGGGACATTCATTTGCTTATGGGGCAAAACTCAAAATGAAGAGAAACAGCTGTAAACATCCATTGAAAATTGGAACATGGAATGTATGAAGTACGAATCTGGGAAAATTGGAAGTTGTCAAAAATGAAATGGAATGCATAAACATCCATATCTTAGGCATTAGTGAGCTGAAATTGGCCATTTTGAACCTGACAACCACATGGTTTACTATGCCGGGGAATGACGAATTGAAAAGGAATGGTGTTGCATTCAGTGTCAAAAAAAGAACATATCCAGATCAGTCATGAGGTACAACACTGTCTGTGATAGGATAATATCCATGCGCCTACAGGGAAGCCCAGTTAATACCACTATTATTCAGATTAACGTACCAACCACTAAAGCCAGTGAGGATGAAATAGACGAATTCTACCAACTTCTTCAATCTGATATCAATCAAATATGCAATGAAGATGTATTCTGTCTATTCCCTCCCTCACTCCAAGTTTTTGATGGCTCTAGTGCAATGGGCTGCCAAAAGAACCAATAGATCCGTTTTGGAAGAAGTGCAGCCAGAGTGTTCCTTGGAGGCCAAGATGGCCAAACTTTGTCTCTCATACTTCGGACATATTATCAGGAGGGACCAGTCACTAGAGAAGGATATCACGTTTGGTAAGGTGGAGGGTTAGAGAAAAAGAGGAAGACCCCCAACGAGATGCACTGGCCAAGTGGCAGCATTGATGGACTCAAGCATGGCAACAGTAGGGAGGTTGGCCCAGGATCAGGCAGTGTTTCATTCTGCTGTGCATAAGGTCGCTATGAGTTGGTACCAACTTGATGGCACCTACCAACAACAACAATGATTCGGAACCAACTCCACGGCACACAATCACCACCACCACCATGGTTGTTGCTGTTGTTGTTAAGTGCCGTAGAGTCAATTCTGACTCATAGCAACCCTCTATAGGGTTTCCAAGGAGTGGCTGGTGGGTTTGAACCACCATGGAATATACCATAAATTCCTTATATTAACTACACTACAGCCAGGTATATATAGGACAATGAGGGGAGGAGGGAATCTGTTGAAAGTAAACTGACAAATCTTTATATGTCATACATATTGTTTCCTATACAAGAGTAGGAAAGAGTTGTGTTGACTAGAACAGAAAGCATGAAACCATAGTAACCACCATCTTTACTCGCCACTGCTACCACAACCACCATCCTCTCAAAGGGGAAATTATCAAGGGGGATGTAAAACAGGGTGGGGGGAAAAAAGAAAACAGATATATTATCACTGGTGTTGTGTATTAGGCGTTTGGGTTCTAACCATAAAGACAGTGGTTAAAAGTCACCAGCTGCTCTGTGGGAGAAAGCTAAGGCTCTCTGCTCTAATAAAGATTTACAGTCTTGGAAACTCTTTATGGAGTCTCTATGAGTCGGAATCGACTCATGAGTTTGGTTTGTGAGTTTGGTTTGGTTTAACAATAAGAAAAAAGATAGGTCCAGGATGCTCAACTTGATTTCAAGAGCATGTAAAAATAACTTGGGTCTTTTCTATTATTATGTATTTGTGAGCTGTTAGAATTAATAATTTCAGTCTTCCCTTGATATCCACTGGAAATTGGTTTCAAGACCCCTTTTGAATATAAAAATCCACAGATGCACAAGTTCCTTACATAAAATGGCATCATATTTGCATGTAACCTAGGCACATCCTCCAGTACTTTAAATCACCTCAAGATAAAGTATAATACCTACTACAATGCAAACAGTATATAAGTAGCACTTTACCCTCCCTTTTAGCCTTTGAAGTATTATTTTGACTGCTTCCACCCCCCCTCAATATTTCGATCAGTGATTGGTTGAATCCACAGATTTGAAATCCTCAGATACGAAGAGCCAAATGCCAAATGTGTAATTTCAAGGCAGTTTGCTTATTTTTACCAATATCACTTCTCTCAATTTCAAACATATTGGTCAAACTGTTATATATTATCATTGGTTTTCAGATATAAAAGATAAACAAGAATTACTATGGCAGAAATAAATACTAACATCTTATCTCCATAGTTTCACCATTCTTACCTGTTTACTCTTCTAGGACACTTGTCTGGTTTAATATCCACCTCATAGAGGTAGACATCAATCTTTGGGATTTCCACTTGAAAACAGTTAGCCAGCAGTTTAATGGGTTTGCCCATGGTGCCATATCCAGGTCGTCTGGGCACCATTAGTAGGGGCTGGGCCCCAACAGGTCCTGCCAGGATAGGAAAAAAAAAGAGAGAGAGAGTAACATTGTTACAAATGCATTTAATAATCTTATCAACCAGAGTATGTTAGAAATATAACAACAGCTGATAAATAGTCGAATCCTAGTGCTGAAGTATATCATTCCTTCAACTTCACTCACCCCAATTTCCTATCTTCATTTTTTAAAAAACTGTATGTTTCAGGAAAATTATTTCAGAATAAGGTAGAAAGGCGAGAGAACAGTTATAAATCTCAAGTAAGCACAAGACACACAAACAGTGCATGAGACCAACAGCAAAATAAACCCAAAGAAAATGGAGGAATTAGCAAAGACTAAAAATGAACAAAAATAAAAACGATATACAAGAAAAAAGGTTATTTAAAAAGATAAACAGATAAACTCAAGGCAAGACTGTTGAGAAATGAAAAAATGGTACAAAGAACCAATATCAGGAGTGAAAAAAAGACACTATAAATAATGAAGACATTATATTGTGCCAACAAATTTTGAAGAAACAGGCAAATTCCTTGAGAAATATAAGTAACTAACATACAAAAATATACAAAATCTGCAAAGTTCTATAACATTTTTTAAAATTAAATGCACATTTAAAAAGGAGTCAAGGTCCAAATGTCATCACTAGAATTTTTTCAACAACTTAAGAAAGAATAAACAACAACAACAAAACAATTTTATAGGATCTCTTCCAGAGAACAGGAAAAAGTGAACATACCCCAATTCAACTTATGTTGCCAGAAAATCCTGACACTAAAAAGTGACAAGAACATTATGACAAAAATCATAGGGCAACCTCATTCATGAACATATGAGGAGGCTTCAAAGAAGAATTGGAGGGAAAATGTAATTAAAAGATAATTGAAACAACTTCAGGCAAGATGGCAGATTCGGCAGACCCACCACTCAAACCCTCTACAACAAAAATATGAGAGACCAGATAAAACACAAATGAAACTTCTTGCACCCTGAACTTCAGATGAAAGGTTAGAGAAGTAGATGGAGTGCTTGCTAGGAAGAAAAGCCGAGCAGGGACAGCGAGAGACGGCAACTGACTGGTGAATGAATGGCTGGCCAGACATGCCTCAACTATCTTGTGAGTAGTTTTGGCAGTGGAGGTGTTACCGGAGCCACGTAAAGGAACTGCCAAACACCATGCAGATTTTCATCAAAAGGAAGGGTGTATTGTGCAGGCACCTGGCTCAGTGGATTCTCATCCAGAGACTGAGCCCTGCTATTTGCTATTGGGGGTTACAAGAGTTTTATAGGGTTGCCAGCAGGTGGGGCAGCCAAGGAGTGGATATCAAGTACACTAGCCAGCTGACAATTGGGGTGTGGGGGTGGGCAAGCAGTTATAAGGAAGAAAAAAGGCACATGGGTTATAAAGGGCAGGAACTTCCTAACTGAGGCCTTCCTACTGTTGGGGGATTTACATACCTTAGGTTTCATTTTCTCAGAAACAGTCTGGGTTCCTATCTCAGAGGGAGACCTGGAAGAGCAGATTCGAGTGGGCGAAAGAGAAGGTGAGATTTCTTCTTTTTCCCCATGCTCCCTTAATGACCAGAAGTGTGGCCAGCTCCTACCCTCATCCACCCACAGCACAGACCCTGCTCTCTGGGAGTTCAGAGCTATATGGTGTGAGGTGGGGACCAGCTGCACCACTTTTGTGTGCCACTTCGGTGCCTGGATTCAGGTGGGTTTGATTCCAGGCCAGCTTTAACCACTCACCCTGCTCCCAGCTTCCCTGTGGTCCTAAGAGACACTGAAACCAGCTCTACCAAGGGCCTATCACGAACACAGGTAACACCGAAGCCAATAGGAATTCCATCTAGGGCCAAAAATTCTGCTGTCACATCCCTTCCACGATGACCTCGTGAGTTCCGTGAAATACAGAAACCCACCAGAGGTTTTTCTTCTCCTGGCGCAACAACTGTATTGTTTGTTTTAACAAATACAACAACCCCATAATGCCCCAGAGACAACAGAAAATTTTAGTTCACACAAAGAAATGAGAGAGTGGCTCGAACAAATGACCAAGCTGCAGAGCCAGAAAACTGGTCTGAGGAAGAAAAGGTAAATGGAACTATCTGAAAAAGAATCCAACAGAATGACAATTAGGTACCTTCAAAGGATCAATAGAATGAAGAAAACAAGGAGAACACAACAAAAACTTTAGAAGTATTCAGGAAAACACTACAAGAACAAACAGATAAACACAAATAGAAATCCAGAAGATTAATCCTAAAATCTCAGAAATGGACAATACATTCAAAGGGCAATGGAATCCCAAAGTAGATAGCTTGAAGATAAATCTCTCAATACTAGCATGCTAGAAGAAAAATCAGAAAAAAGAATGACAAAATCTGAAGAAAGACTAAGAGCTATGTGGGACACCATGAAAAGCAACAATTTACAGATGATTGGAATTCCAGAACAGGAAGAGACAGGCACAGAGAAAATTGTCAATGAGTTGTTGGAAGAAAATTTCCTTAAAATTATAAAAGACAAGAAGCTAAACAAACCACAAACAGGATAGATCCCAAAAGAAAATCACCAAGAGATTTCATAATTAAACTTTCAAAATCAAAGACAAGGAAAGAGTCCTGAGAGCAGCTTGGGAAAAACAAAAAGCTACCTACAAAGGAGAACCAATTAAGTACAAGCTCTGATTTCTCAGCAGAAACCATGCAAGTAAGAAGGCCATGGTATGACATCTACAAAACTCTGAAAAAAATTTAAAAACTGCCAACCAAGAATTATACACCCAGAAAAGCTGTCCCTCACATATGATGGTGAAATTAGGGCATTTTCTGATAAACAGAAGTTAAAAAAATTTGTAATGACCAGATCAGCTTTACAAAACATACTAAAGGGTGTTCTCTGGACTGAGAACCAACAACAGCAGACAACAATCTCAGATTACCATACGTAACAACACGACCCAGAACTCAATCCAGTTACAGAAGTATTTAAAATAAAAGAAACATACAAGACTGAAAATAGGGAAACAGAGCTATTAATATATAATGAGTCAAATACAAAGCAAGAAGAAGGACTAGTGTAGATAAAGAACTTCCCAATGGCAAAGAAGTCAAGTAGATTTCAAGAGAAAACAGATTGTTTTAAACAGGAAACTTTTTAATAAATCACAGAGTAACCTCAAAGAAAAATAATACATCTGCACATCAAAACAAAAAAAAGAGGAAAATCAGAAAGATTTAGTAAACATTAATACAAGAGAAACTGAAATGAAAAGAAAACCCACAAACAAAATAAACTCAGCATAGGAAATTATGTGGAACAAAGAATCCAGAAGCACCACACACACACACACACACAAAAAAAAAAAAAAAAAAAACAAGAAAAATGACAACAATAAATTCATGTTGGTATTGTTGTTAAGTGCCGTCAAGTTGGCTTCAACCCATAGTGACCCTGTATAGGGTTTCTGAGGAGCAGCTGATAAGCTTGCACTGCCGACCCTGTGGTTCAAACTGACTTTGCAGTCCAGCACATTAACCCACAGTGCCACACCAGGACTCCTACTGATAATTACACTGGATGTAAATGGATTAAATGTACCAGTCATGAGACATAAAGAGCAGAATGGATCAGAAAACAGGATCCTTCAATATGCTGTCTATAAGAGACATCTCAAAAAAATGGAGACAGTCAAAACGCCCAATTTGGCACATACACACACAACAGAATACTACAAAACATTGAAGAATAATGATTAATCTGTGAAACACCTTACATGGCTGAACCTGGAGAATATTATGAGTGAAATTAGTCAATAACAAAAGGGCAAACATTGTATGAGACCAATGCTGTAAAAAGTTAAAAGAAAAAAAAAAAGTTTTCTTGATGAAAGAAACAATCTATAAATGGTACAAGGGGTCGGGGGAGGTCAGGGAGGGAAAATTATTCATGGGCAACCACATGTTAACATGGATGGCAAGACAACATACAAGAGGGAAGTTAGCAGAGGAAAGATGAAGGCAACGGGAGACACAAGAGAGAAATGTTAAACAGTTAAAGTGAATAGCGATAAACACTTGTTAACTGCTGGTACATGGAAGGGATTGCAATCATGCAATGAAGCAAAGTATATGATTTGTTGAATGTAAAACTGATGATCTGCTTATAAAGCTTCACTCAGTTCACAATAAAAAGTTAGTTGTTTGTTAAAGATAATTGAATTTACCCACAAACTTTCTGAAGCCCCCTTATACATGCAAAACTCCTAATCAAAATGTAGTAACAAATTAAATGCAGCAATATATTAAAAGAATGATATATCATGGCCAACATGGGGTTTTGGCAGGAATAAAAGGTTAACAATAAAAAGCCAATGTAATTCAGTTAATAGAATAAATACCTATGATCACTTGGACAGATGTAAATACAGGCTCTCAATTTTATCCAATGCCACATTTTTTTTGGTAAACAATGGGTCCACATAAGTAACATGTACATACATCTAAGTAAATAGCACACATACATGGGAAAAGTAATGTGTTAGGGAGTTGTACAATTTGCAAAAATATACATAATCATCATCATCTGCATAAAATACAGTATAAATTTGTGGAAGGAGAAGGACTTAGAGACCTAAGTAAAAAAGTCCCTTAATCTGATAAAGGGTGGTGTGGTGCTGTAGGGTAAATACTCAACCAAAAGGTCGGTTTGAATCCCAAGGTTGGTGGTTCAAGCTCACCAACCACTCCTCAAAAATCCTATACAGGGTTACTATGGGTTAAAAACAACTGGACGGCACTTAACAACAACAAACAAACAGCTATGGCAAATATCATACGTAATGGTAACATATAGAAAGCTTTCTCCCTAAGACTGAGAACAAGACACTACTGCTTGTCACCATGACTTCTCTTCAACACTAGGCTACTGGAGCTAGTCAGAATTGTGAGGCAAGAAAGAGAAGTAAGTACAGTAAAACCTGTAAAGTCAAAACCTGTGTAAGGTAAGAAAAAGAAATAAAAGGCATACAGATTAGAGAGAAAGAATAAGAGCTGTCCCTATTTGCAGATAAATGACTGTCTACATAGAAAATCCTGAGGAATCTGCCAAAACAAGAAACTTCCCACAAAGAAAACCCTTCTAGAACTAAATGAGTTAAGCAATGACTCTAGGATATAAGATTAAAACAAAATTAATCATATTTCAATTAACAATGAACATGTAGAGACCAAAATTTATAAAGTCAGTATTTACAATCATGCCAAAGGAGAGAAAACTAAGGTAGAAATCTACCAAAGTAAAGACTTTGGAAGAACTGTCATACTGTTATCCAATCATTATGAATTTAATATGTATGTTTAACTGTACTAGTATTTTTCTTAGAACTGTCAATGTTTTTTATCATGTGCTATACATGAGAGATAGTTGTTTGAACAGAACATGAAAACACTGGATAGTTTAAAATTAAGAAATGTGTACAACTGGGTTTTATTCTTTCTCCATACTTATTCAACCTATACGCTGAGCACATAATCTGAGAAGCTGGGTTATATGAAGAAAAATGTGGCATCAGGATTGGAAGAAGATTAATTAACAACCTGCAATATGCAGATGATACAACCTTGCTTGCTGAAAGTGAAGAGGACTAAAAATATTTACTGATGAAGATCAAGACAACAGCCTTCGGTATGGAATGCATCTCAATGTAAAGAAAACAAAAATCCTCACCACTGGACCAATAAACAACATTCTAATCAACAGAGAAAAGATTGAAGTTGTCAAGGACTTCATTCTTCTTGGATCAACTATCAACACTCATGGAAGCAGCAGTCAAGAAATCAAATGACGTATTGCATTAGGTGAATCTGATGCACAAGATCATTTTAAAGGGTTGAAGAGCAAAGATGTCAGCTTGTGGACTAAGGTGTGCCTGACCCAAGCCATGGTATTTTCAATAACCTCATATGCATGTGAAAGTTGGACAGTAAATAAAGAAGACCGTAGAATAATTAATGCTTTTGAGTTATGGTGTTAGAGGAGAATATTGAAAGTACCATGGACTGCCCATAGAACCAACAGATCTGTGTTGGAAGAAGTGCAGTCAGAGTGCTCCTTGTAGGCCAAGATGGCCAAACTTCATCTCTCATACTTCGGACATATTGTCAGGAGGGACCAGTCGCTGAAGAAGGATATCATGTTTGGTAAGGTGGAGGGTCAGAGAAAATGAGGAAGCACCAGTGAGCTCAGGCAGCATCAGTGAGCTCAAGCTTGGCAGCAATAATGAGGTTGGCCCAGGATCGGGCAAGTGTTTCGTTCTGCTGTACATAAGGTCGCTGTGAGTCGGCACCAACTCAATGGCACCTAACAACAACATACATGGTGTCATGGGTTAAACTGTGTCCCCCATAAATGTGTTTCAGTTTAGCTGGGCCATAATTCTCAGTTGCTTCCCAATCATGTAAAACATATAATTTGACAGTTTTGTATTGACACAATCATCCTCCCATGTAGAGATCTGATGCGATAAGTCAATCAGTTGTAAGAGGATTAGGGTAGAATGCAATACGCAGATCACCTGGTCCAATGTAAGGGGAATTTCTTGGAATGTGTGCTGCATCACTGTCAGGGACTGACCTCGACATATTTGTGTTGTTCACGAGTGTTTGGTTCACAAGGAGGGGATATCCAGCGGCGATAGAGATAGCGAAAGAATACACAGACAGAAGGAGGGAGACAAGGAGGCACCCAGAAACCAGGGTGGATGTATCACTGGTGGGCAGACTTGGGACTACAGGCATCGTGGCCTCTGTAGGCAGCAACTCACTGCCGTGCAATCTTTACTGCATGCCCTCCAACTTGTAATGCACTGCAATCTTTACTGCATGCCCTCCAACCCGTAATGCACACCTGGGCTGGCCTGGGCTTCTGTTTTATTTAGGGGAGGAGCTTCACACCAAGCTGGGAGGGACCAAGGCAAGGTACAGCTAATATCAGTAATTTTCCAGACATTCAGGTAACTTTACATCGTCTTATGTCACTGGTTCGAATCCCAGGCCCGCAACTTGGTTTCTCAGGCTCAATTAACATATCTATAGCCCCTGAGCTCAGTTGGGTCAAGGAGAGAGAGAAGGACAAAAGGCTTGGGTGGAGTCCTGCTGTTTTAGCTTCCTGAGCCAGGTTTTCAGGAGGATGCAAGGTGAATGGGCTGCACCTGGGAAAGGATTAGGGAGGATGTTTTTTTTGTCTGTAGAACAAAGAACCGAGAAGTAGCTAAGATATTTTTAGTTATTCCTTTGGAGGAAGGCTTGACCTTGCAACTTTTACAGTCTTCGGCTTTAGGAAAATATCACATTTATCTGTGGACATTAAGGGCTCATGTCTGCATTTAATAAAACATAACTGGATATTAAGATGAAAAACAATTTGCCATTAACTGCCAAAGTGGCTAGATCTGTTACACTCGGGCCTATAGGGCCTCTAACCTCTGCACGGTCTGCAACACACCACCTTTCATATTGTTATTGTTGTTGTCAGGTGCTGTTCAGTGGGTTCTGACCCACAATGACCCTATGCATACGCACAACAGAACAAACATGCCTGGTCTTCACAATTGTTACTATGGTTAAGCCAAATGTTGCTGTCATTTGTTACTCCATCTTGTTGGGATCTTTCTTTTTCATTGACCCTCTCCACTTTAACAAGCATGATGTCCTTCTCCAGGGACATATCTCTCCTGACAACATGTCCAAAGAACAAGAGAGAAAATCTTGTCATCCTCGCTTCCAAAGAGCATTCTGGCTGCACTTCTTCTAACACAGCTTTTTTTGTTCTTGTGGCATTCCATGGTACTTTCAATATGCTTCACCAATACCATGATTCAAATGCATTGATTATTTTACAGTGTTCCTTATTCATTATCCAACTTTCACATACATGTAAGGCAATTGAAAATACCATGACTTGGGTCAGATACACCTTAGTTCTCAAACTGGTATCTTTGCTCTTTAACAAATTAAAGAGGTTTTTTGTAGCAGATTTAATAATACATTGTTTGATTTCTTGACTGCTGGTTTCATGAGTGTTGATTGTGGATCCAAGCAAAATGCAGTCTTTGACAACTTGAGTCTTTCCCCCATTTACCAGTTGTGAGGATTTTTTTTTTTTTTAAAGGTGCATTTCATACTGAAGGCTATAGTCTTTGATCTTCATCAGTGAGTATTTTAAGTCCTCTCCTCTTCACTTTCAGCAAGCAAGGCTGTGTTATCTGCATATCATAGTTTGCTAATAAATCTTCCTCTAATTCTGATGCCACATTCATTTTCATATAATGCAGTTTCTCAAATATTTGCTCAGCATACAGATTAAGTAAGTATGGTGAAAGAATACCACACTGATGTAAACCTTTCTTAATTTTAAACCATTCAGTATCCCCTTGTTCTGTTGGAATGATTGCCTCCTGGCCTATGTAGAGATTCCACATGAGTACATTTACGTGTTCTGGAATACCCATTCTTTGCAATGTTATCCATAGCTTGTTATGATCCACACAGTCATATGCCTTTAAGTAATCAATGAGACAAATGAACAAACAATAAAACACAGATAAACATCTTTCTGATATTCTCTAATATGAGTAATGGCTTCCCTGGTTCTAGGTTCTCTTTTGAATCTGGCTGAAATTTCCGGCAGTTTCTTGTTGATGTGCTGCTGCAACTGTTGTTATCTTCAATAAAACTTTACTTGTATGTAATACCGTTCAATCATTTCACCCTTTCTTTGGAATGGGCATAGATACAAGGGGGCTTCCAAAGATTCACGGGAAAATGGAATTTTTTTTTTTTTAAAGCCTTTCCTATGGACATCTTCTTGTCTGTTGGCCAGGTAGATGCCTTTCAAACTTCCTGGCACAGACATACAAATGTCTTCCAGTGCTACAACCCTTTGTTGAAACATTTCAATTGATATTCCCTCAATTCTTGGTGCCTTGTTTTCCCTCGATATCTTTAGTGTAATTAGACTTCTTCTTTCAATACTTCTTGAAATGGTTGCATGTCAACCAATTCCTTTTGGTAGAATAACTGACTGTGAATTCCTTCTATTGTTTTTGACAGAGGGTGGGGTGGCTGAGAGGGGATAGGAGTAAGGAGCTAGGGTGAGGTTTAAGACTATGGCTAAATTTTGGCTAGGCTTAAGGCTTCATTTTGTGTTTGGGTTATGGTTAGGACTAGAATTAGTGTTAGGGGTAGTCGTTGTGCTAGGATTAAGACTTGGTCTAGTTTTAGGGTTACAGTTAGGTTGTTTTTTATTTTGTTTTCCTGAAATCAACTTGATTTTATCTTTATTTGGAATTTATGTGCCTACATTACTATTTTTTATTTTGTGGTCACAGGATACTTGGAGGTTGGCAGTGAGGGGATACTGACATCTCTGCAAACAGCTATCTCTGGTTCCCTATTTTTTGTCTTGTAGGTTTGTTTTACTTTGAATGCTTCTGTATCTGGGTTGAGTTCTGGGTGATATTGTCATGTATATTACTCTAAGATTGTTGTCTGATGTTGTTGGCTCTTTGTCCAAGGAACTTCCATTAGTATTTTCTGAAAGCTTGGTTTGCTTTTTACAAATTATTTTGATCTATATTTAGAAATGCGCTAATTTCAATTTTGCTGCATTCATGACTCTTGGTTGGCAATTATTTCCTATCAGAGTCTTCTTGCCCTGCATAGTTTCTTCTGAAAAATCAGAGCTAAGTCTTACTAGTTTACTCCTTTACAGGTAACTTTTCATTTTTCCTGAGCTGTTCTCAGAATTATTTTCTTATCTTTGTTTTTGAAAATTTTATTTGTTATGTCTTAGTGATTTTCTTGGGGTCTATCGTGTTTGAAGTTGATTCAACTTCTTGAATGCATATCTTCTCATTTTTCATGAGGTTATGGAAATTTTCTTCCAACAAAGTCTTTGACAAATTTCTCTGGGGATTTTTGGTCTCTATTTTGGAATTCTAATCACACTTGTTATTCTTCTTGATATAGTGTCACACATAAATCTTAGGCTTTCTTCAGATTTTTAAAAATTTCCCTCTAGTAGATGAATATTGAGAGATTTGTCTTCATGCTTACAAATTTATCCTTTCATTGATTCAATTCCACTTCTTTACCCTTTCAATGCACTATTTCTAAAGTCTTAGTATTAATATCTTAGCTTTCTAATTGCTCTTTTTGTATGGCTTCCAATGTTTCATTTATTTTGTCCATTTGCGCCTGTAGTGTTTTCCTGAATTCTTCTTAAGTTTGTAAGTGTTTTCATTAATTTCATCCATTTAAAAATTTTTATCAGGTAATTCTGATACCATTTCAGATATATTTTTTAACTATATTTTGGTCACTTGTTTGAGGCACTCTGTCATTTTTTCATGTAAATGGAAAATTGTCCTCAAGAAATTGTGGTATCATTGTATTTACATTTAATTGATGGTTATATGTTGGTATGTTCTCAGGCACTCACCACCATTTCCTGGGGGATTCTCTGTTTGCTGCTTGCATAGCATAGGTCAGTGCAGGTTCATGTGCCTCCAGAGTCAGAGTTGGGGGTGGTATGCCTGACACCTAACCCCAGACAAATCAGAGAATGCACAGGAAGGGATGACACTGGCCTCTGGGCAGGTGAGGGTGGGAACTGGTCATGCCCCCAGGTACCAGAAAGGCATGGGGAGCAAGGGAGAAGTGTATCCCCCTCACTACCAATCTCCAAGTATCCTGTACCTCCAAGCCACTGTATTGTCCACAGCCACCTGCAAAAACTCAAGATGACCATGCAGTAGCAGGCCATATGACAGCACATCTGTCTGTCTCTTTTCTCACTGCTACTGTTGAGCTTCCTCGTCCAGTTCACACTCAATCTACCTCTCTACTCTATATCAAAAGATCAAGGTTCCAGGATCTTTTTCCTTGTTGCAGACAGTATGCTCAGAGTATCTGCCTACTCCATCTTGCTCCAGAAGTCCCCTTCCTTCCAGCTTCTTTCAATGCTTCCTGAGTCATTCAATATTTTGCCCATGCTATTAGGTACTGTCAAGTCAGCTCTTACTCATAGAGACCCTATACACAACAAAATGAAATAGTGCTCTGTTCCACGCTACCTTCATAAATGTTGTTTGAGTCCACTGTTGATACCACTGTGTCAATCCATCTCACTGATGGTCTTCCTCTCTTTTTCACTAACACTACACTTTACCAAAGAAGCTCTGGTAGCGTAGTGGTTACGAATCGGGCTGCTAATCTCATGGTCAGCAGTTCAAAACTACCAGCTGTTTTGTGGGAGAAAGATGAGGCTTCTTCTGTAAAGATTTACAGCCTCGGAAACCCGGTACAGGATCGCTATGAGTTGGAACCAACTCCACGGCACATAACAACAACACTTTACCAAGTACAATGTCCTTCTCCAGGGACTGGCTTTTCCTGACAACATGTCCAAAGTATGAGAGACAAAGTCTCACCAGCCTCATTTCTAAGAAGCATTCTGGTTGTACTTCTTCCAAGACAAATTTATTTGTTCTATTGGCAGTCTACGGTACTTTCAATATTCGTCACCAACACTATAATTCAAATGTATCGATTCTTCTACAGTCTTCTAAGTCATTGGCCAACTTTCTTATGCATATGAAGTGACTGAAATACCAAGGCTTGGGTCAGGCACACCTTAGCCTCAAAGTGACATCCTTTGCTCCTTAACACTATAAAGAGGTATTTTGCAGCAGATTTGCCTAATACACTACACTATTTGATTTCCTGACTGCCCATAGAATCATTCCGTATTTTTAACTCAAGGGTTGCATTTTTTCCTTCAGTTCTCTCAACTTGAGAAATACTGAGCATGTTCTTCCCTTTTGGTTTTCTAACTCCAGATCTTTGCCATTTTACTGTAATGCATTACTGTGTCTTCTTGAGCCACCCTTTGAAATTTTCTGTTCAGCTCTTTTACTTCACCAATTCTTCCTTTTGCTTTAGCTATTCTACATTCAAGAGCAGTTCCAGAGTCTCTCTGACATCCAATCTGGTCTTCTATTTCATATCTTTTAAATGATCTTTTGGTTTCTTCAAGTTTGATGTATTTGATGTCATTCCACATGTTATCTAGTTTTCAGTCATTAGTGTTCAACTTGACAAATCTGTGTGGTGCTGTAAGATAAGCACTAGGCCACAAGGTAGTTTGAATTGTAAAGTCACTGGTTCAAATCCACAAGTCGTTCCTCAGAAACCCTATACTACGAGTATAGGGTTACTATGAGTCAGAACAGACTCAGTAACAAAAAACAACATACAAATGTACAGAGTCCAGTTGTGGCACTGTAGGATAAGCACTCGACCATAAGACTGGCTTGAACTGCAAAGTAGATGGTTCAAACTCACTAGCCACTCCTTGGAAACCCTGTACAGAGTCGCTATGAGTCAGAAACAACTCAATTAACACTTAATGACAATAACAACAACATACAAATATATACAAAACCAACAGCCAACACTGCTCTCAATGAAGAGGAATTGAAAGCATTCCCCTTGCAAACAGGAACCAGATAAGGATGCCCTTTATCACCACTCCTCGTTAATATTGTCTGGAGTCCTGGTGTAGCACTGTAGGATAAACACCGGACTTGCTATCCACAAAGTGAGTGGTTCAAAACTACCAGCTGCTCCTTGAAAACCCTATACAGGGTCGCTATGAGTTGGAACTGACTCAACTGCACTTAACAACAACACATCAATACTGCAGGAGTCCTGGCAGCACATTGGGTTTCATATTGGGCTGCTAACTGTGAAGTCAGCAATTCAAATTCAACAACCACTCCAAGTGAGAAAGATGAGGCTATCTGTTTCTGTAAAGATTTACAAGCTAGGAAACCCTATACAGGATGGTTATAAGGCAGAACCAACTCAATGGCATGCAGGTGCTGCAGCAGCAGCATTGTTGAAACATCCCCTACATTCAGGTGGAATCACTCAAGGTTGTATTTTTGGCTCTCATGGATATGTTTTGAATTTTTTCAGCATCAATATGAACTAGCACATGACCTGACCAATTAATGGTCTGTTCCACAGCTGGCCCCTGAACTCATTCTGACTGATGATAGCGAGCTTCTCCATTGCATTTTTTATTTTTTTCAAATTGAGTGACAGTTAACAAACAAGATGATCAGTTTTACTTTCAACCAATCATACGTTTTGTTTCATCTAAATTATTATAATCCCCTCCCTGCAACCAATAGTTATCCTGCTTTCTCCCTGTGACTTCTCTTTCATATCTTATTTTTCACAAATCAGAAAAGCAAAAACATTTGATGTACACGTACAAAACAAAAAAATATATAGATTCATTTAAACGCCCAAAGGGCACATTCTGAAAGCCAGCCTCCTGCCCACCATTTCTCAGACCATTCTCCATTGTCTCTTACCACAGATGTAGCCATTTTCCCCCCTAGGTGTTCAGCTAGTCTACACGTTTTTTGCCACCCCTACTCACTGATGAAAGGAGCTCTGGTAGCGTAGTGATTACGAATCGGGCTGCGAACCATAAGGTCAGTGGTTTGAAACTACCAGCCACTCCGCGGGAGAAAGATGAGGCTTTCTACTCCCGTAAAGATTTACACCCTTAGAAACCCTGTACAGGGTTGCTATGGGTCGGAACCGACTCAACAGCTCTTAACAACAACAACAACATCTCACTGATGAAGGAGCCACCCCTACTCACTGATGAAGGAGCTCTGGTAGCATAGTGGTTACAAATCCACTGCTAGCCTCCAGGTCAGCAGTTCAAAAGTACCAGCCATTCCGCAGGAGAAAGATGAGGCTTTCAGCTCCCATAAGATTTACAGCTTTGGAAACCCTCTGCAGGGTCGCTATGAGTTAGAACTGACTCCCTAACATACCACCACCACCACCACCACTCACTGATGGGGAGTGTAGTGGCTCTGTTAGATAAGCACTGGGTTGGGCTCAAGATCAGCAGTTCAAGCCCATCAGCTGCTCTGCAGGAAAAAGATGAGGCTTTCTACTGCCACAAAGATTTACAGCCATGGAAACCCTATAAAGGATTGCCATGAGTTGGAACCAACTCAATGGCACTTAAAAACAACAACTCACTGATGTCCTTGAAACACATTTAGGCAATGATGAAGCATTAAAATGCCTTTCTAATACAGATTGGAAGCACATGCTGTAGCAACAATTGCAATCCTGGAATTGTATACTCAGATTCTAGGTGTTAGAAAATATTACTAAAGATCAGACACAAAAAGGAGGTACCAAAAAAAAAAAAAAAAAAGCTGACAGCATTGCTAACAAAATACAAACACTATGTATTTATACTGGTTTATGTAAAATAATGCTGCAGCATTTTCATCAGACAAATAAAGCTCTGCAAGTTCAGAAGTAAATTTAAAGACATGCACAGAGCTCTACCAGTCATTCACAACCAATTAAATTATACTTCCAATGAAACATATTTTAGGTATTTAATAGAAGCATTGCTCACTGGAATTGAAGATGTAATTACACAGAAATGCAAAGCACTATCTGGAATCCCTCCCCACCAAACTTTTCTTTTGATACCTATATATACTAAATACTGGCTATATCAACTAACCAAACCAAGTTTTAAAGCAAAAACTATACATTTTCGAGACTTAGGCAAGGTGGTAGACTAGGCACACATGCTATATAGACCCTCTACAACAAAGACACTGGAGATCAAATGAAACAGACACAGAGGACAATCCTGGAACCCTAAGCTTCAGAGGAAAGGTCAGAGAAGTGAACTTGAATACCTTCTGGGAGCAGAAGCTGAGCAGGGCAGCAAAAGTAGACTAAATGGTGAATGGGATGAAGGCAAGAAGAGGCACAGTCACCTTGAATTTTTCTAAGCAATTACGAAGAGGCAAAGGAGCTCTGGTAGGGTGGTGGTTACGAATTGGGCTGCTAACCTCAAGGTCAGCAATTCGAAACTAACAGCTGCTCCATGGGAGAAAGATGAGGCTTTCTGCTCCCGTAAAGATCTATAGCCTCGGAAATCCTGTACAGGGTCGCTATGGGTAGGAACCGACTCCACCCACCACCACCACCACCACCACATGGAGAGACAGACAGATGGTGGCCTGATGGTGTAGATTCACAAAGGCAACAGAAAAAGTAGGATTCCTTCTTCCCCACACTCTCCTCACTCCCCTGGATAACAGAGGTGAGGCTGGCCCCACCCTCAACTACCCCCAGCACAGACCCTGTTCTCCAGGAGTTCTGAACTGCAAAGTTTAAGCTAGTGTGAGGTGAATGCCCATAGTGTCACCTTGGCACTTGGATTCAGGCAGACTGTGCTCCAGAGCTACAGAACCCACAGAGCCTCCAAGCCAAAATTAGACCAGTAGGAACCTTCAAAATCAGCCATTCTGGCTTCAGCTTCTCTGTAGTTCTGACCAACATAAAACTAGCAACCTGAAGGGCCTCCACAAACTACTTCAGGATCGGGTGCCCTGATAACACCTAGGCCTATAGGAACTCCATCTAGGGCTGGGAACTCAGTTGTCACATTCTTCCTCCATCTACCTTGTAAGTTCCTTGGCTGGCAGGAGTCCCTAGAGTTCTCTCCTCTCCGGGTCCAACAACTGCATTTGGTTTTTGTTTATTTTTGCTTTCATTATTTTGTTGTTTTTGCTTGCTTATTCTTTCTTTTTCTTCCCTTGATTTTTATTCTTTCTATCTCCACTTTTGTTTTTGCTCTACTTCTGTTTCTCATTTTCCACCCTCTACTCCTTTTCCCTTAAATTTTCTTTTCTACACTCTGGTCTATCTTTTCACCTTCCTTCTCTCTGTTTTTCAGTGTAGTTGGTTTTTTTCTATTCCTTTTATTTTCTCTTATTTTTCTCTTGTATAGCTCTACTTTCCTGTCTCTATGTTCTTTTTTGGACTCCTGGTATAGCACAGAAGGATCAGCACTGGACTGTGAAACTACAAGGTCAGCAGTTCAAACCCATCAGTTGCTCCTTGGAAACCCTAATAGGTTTGCTATGAGTCAGAATCTACTCACCAGCACAAAATAACAACATTTTCTTTTTAGTTACTATATTTTTTTGTTGCTGCCCATTTTTGTTTCTTTTTTCCTTTTTATTCAGATTTTGCTGCTACTTGCTTGTTATTCTGTTTTGTTTTCTTGTGTGTGTTTTCTCCTCTTGCCCAACCTAATAGGAGACACCGGTAGTGTCACAACTGTACTCTATACAGTTCCATCCACTGAACAAGAGCCAATACCAATTCCTATACAACCTGATCAACAGCAGACAGCAGCCAACACTAGTCAAACCCATGCTAAACTGAGCTGCACAAATGGCAAGGAGTGCACATGTTTCCACTTTCTAATCACACCCACCAGGAGTGCTGGCAACAGCCTAAGAACACATCAATATACAATCATCAATTAATACAAATACAACAGCACACATCTCAGAGACAACAGAAGATTTTGGCTCACACAAAGAAACAAGAGAAAGTAGCTCAAACAAATTACCAAAATGCAGACTCTGAAAATATTTCTGAGTAAAAAAAGGTAATGGAACTACCTTAGAAAGAATTCAAGAGAATGACATTTAGCTACCTTCAATGTTGACAGAAAGATCAAGAAAATCAAGGAGAACATAGAAAAAACTTTAGAAAAAGTTAAGCAAACACTACAAGAACAGACAAAATAAATGCAAATTTTGAAACAAACAAACCTGCAGGTAAAAATCCAAAGGATTAATAGTATGATTAGTAAGATCTCAGAAATGAACAAAACATTGAAAGTGTAAAGGAGTAGATTTGAATCCATGAAAGCTCGAATTAGTGACCCTGAAGATAAATCTCTCAATACTAGTAAATTAAAAGGATAATCTGAAAAAACTAATGAAAAAACCAGAAGAAAGCCAGAGATTTAAGTGGGACATCAAGAAGAGAAATAACTTACAGTTTGATCAGAATTCCAAAGCAGGAAAAAAAATAATGAAAAGAATGGAGAAAATTGTCAAAGAGTAGCTGAAGAAAAAAAACAAAAAAACTTGCCTACCATCATAACAACAACCATCATAAAGCTTTTTGAAAAAACCTTGTCTAACATCAAAAAAGCTCTGATAACATAGTGGTTATGAGTTGGGCTGCTAACCTGAAGGTCAGCAGTTCAAAACTACCAGCTGTTCCACGGGAAGAAGATGAGTCTTTCTGCTCCCATAAAGATGGACCACCTTGGAAACCCTATACAGGGTCACTGTGAGTCAGAACTGACTCCAAAGCGCACCACCACCAATATCATCAAAGATGAGAAGAAAACCATTCAAGAAGTTAAACAAGATAAACCACAAAAGAAAATCACCAAGACGTATCATAACCAGATTTCCAAAACCAAAGGACAAGGAAAAATTCCTGAAAGCAGCTCAGGGAAAACAAAAAGTTACTTAAAAACAAAGGAGAACCAAAAAGACTAAGCTCTTATTTCTTTCCAGAAAACATGCATGAAAGAAGGCAATGGGATGACATATACAGAACTCTGAAAGAAAAAAAATTGTCAGCCAAGAATCATATATCCAAGAAAACTGCCCCTCAAATACAATGTTGAAATCAGATAAGCAGAAATTAATTTGTAACAACCAGACCAACTTGACAAAAAATACTAAAGGGTGTTCTTTGGACTGAGAACCAACAATAACAAACAACCTGAGAGTAACATACATGGCAACACCACCCAGAACTCAATCCAGTTATTTTGTTTGTTGTTAAGAGCCACTAAGTTGGTTCCAACCCATAGGAACCCTGTATAGAGTTTCCAAGGAGCAGCTGGTGAGCATGAATTGCAGATCTTGCAGTTCAAGCCAACTTTGCAGTCTAGTATATTATTAACCCACAGGGCCACACCAGAACTCCAATCTAGATACAGAAGTATACAAAATAAAACAAACCTACAAGACTGAAAATAGGGAACCATAGATACCAATCTATAATGAAGTCAGTTATAAAGCAAATATGAAATAGTAGTGAGGAAGTCTAGTAGTTTTCAAGATAAAACACTGTTTGAAATCGAGGAGAAAATAACAATTACAAGGTAGCCTTAAAGTAAATACATATTCACATCAAAAAAAAAAGGAAAAAAGAAAGACGAAAATCAGAAACAACAGCAATGAAGAAAACCCACAAACAAAATTAACTCAGTGCAGAAATTTATGTGGAACAAAGAAACTAGCAACACCATACACACACATATACACACAAAAATTTTTTTAAAAGCACAGCAAAATGACAGCAATCAATTCACACTTAGATAATTACAGTGAATGTAAATGCATTAAATACATCAGTCAAGAGACAGAGAGTAACAGAATAGACACAAACTTTGGTATATGCACACAATGGAATACTAGGCAACATTGAAAAATGACGAATCTATGAAACACCTCATTACTTAGAGGTCATTATGCTGACTGAAATTAATCAATTACAAAAGGACAAATATTGTATAAGATCACTGTTGTGGAAAGTTAAGCAAAGGTTTTCTTGCTAAAAGAAACATTCTATGATGGTTTCCAGGAATGGGCGGGAAGGGAAAACTATTCACTGGGTAGAGAGTAGACACATGTTAACTTGGGTGATGGGGAAAGCAATATACAACAAGAGGGAAGTTGGCACAGAAAAGATGAAGTTAATGGAAGCCACAGGGAGGAACGTAAGAGTTAAAGTGAACAGAGGTATAAATATTGTTAACTGATGGTACATGGAGGGGATTGCATCATTGTAATCACACAAAGTGTATAATTTGTTGAATGTGGAACTGATGATCTGCTCTAGAAACCTCACTCAATTCACAATGAAACATTTTTAAAGAAAACCAACTATATATTTTCAAAGCATACACTGTGGGTGTTATTCACTGATGTACAAGCTTTGAGACCAAAACAAATGTGATTGATGAAATATAAGCAATGAATAATTCAAAATCAATTACAGCATATACTACAGCATATCAACAAATTATAGATTTTCACTGAGAACTTTTGCTTTAATATTCATGGGCTACCTCTTGTTTCAACAATTCTACTTGTAGGAATATATCCTAAAGTCATCAGTGAAGCGCAAGGAAAACATATGTACTAGGATGTTTACCAAATAAATATATAGGGTTGATCTCAAAATTTGACATAATCAAATACCTCTGGTATTTATACAAGGTATAAAATAATTTTAACTCCACAAGGCCAACTAGTAAATATCAGGTTTATGGTACTGTGGGTTAATGCGCTGGACTGCAAAGTCCATAAGGTCAGTGGTTCAAGCTCACCAGCCAATCCTTGGAAACAAGTTATGGCAATGGGTTAGAACCAACTTGATGGCACTTAACAACAACAACAACAATCTGCTAATTAAAACTTCTATCAATCAACAACAATGCATTCAATGAACCTATACAAACAAAGCACTAGACTTATTACCATCCTCACTGCACTTATTACTACTCACTGCAACAAAATAGTCACTCACTCATACAACATTTAGACTGTTGAGGGTTTCAGTTTTTTAGATGTTAGTCTGGGGAACAATTTTTTAAAAAGCATTTTTCCCTGTTTCATGAGGGGTCATTTCCTAGATAACCCTGCACTATGGAAATGTCTTGAGAATTGTTAATTTTGTAATTAAAGACTAGATAAGTTTTGAGAAACTATGAGCACTCACGTAAAACATTTTAGAGTAATGCCATTTTTGGTGGTGGTGGTTAACTCAGAGTTGATTCCAACTCCTAGTGATCCTATATAAGGTTTCTAAGAAGCAATTGGTGGGTTTGAACCACCAACTGTGTGGTTAAGCTGTTCAGTACTTACCCTACAGCGCCATATTAGGACACCACACCATTTTTATAGAGTATAAATAAACACTGGATTGTGAACCACAAGGTCCATAGTTTGAGCCTGTCAGCTACTCCTCAAGAGAAAGATGAGACTTTCTGCTTCTGCAAAGATCACTTAAGCCCCCTATACAAGGTTGCTATGAGTCGGAAACAACTCGCTGGCACTTAACAACAACAAATTTCATAATTTAGAGGCCAATTGCTTAAAATAAATTGCATTGCTAAAGCATAAGCCCATTTTGCAATCTGTTTTTAATCATTTTTAAAATTCAGAGATACATTAATAAACTTATATTAGAAAATTCATAAATCAATTAAATATCAAATCCTAGTAATTATTCAAAAACAGTATTAAATAAGCCTACAATTGAGAACATTTTCTTGCAACTTTATCCCACAAATGAAAAACATAAAAATATCACATTTGTCTATATTTTCTAATTTCTATATTTTGTCTACATTTTCTAAATTCTGTAATTTAGAATTTCCCAAGAATTTGGCACTTTGGGAGCAAGGTATAAAATAATTGTCTGCTGTGAAACAAAGAAATTTTTAAGATTGTTTCATTAAATATATATTGTATGAGACCAATGTTGCAAAAAGTTTACCAAAAAAAAAAATGGTTTTCTTAATAGATCTATGATGGCTGCAAGAGGAGGAGGGAAAATTACTCAGGGCTAAGAGGATAGATACATGTTAACAAGGGTGACTGGGCAGGCAATACACAATTTAAGAGGGAGGTTAACAGAGGAAAGATGAAGGTAGCAGGAGACACAGGGAGAAATGCAATAGTTAGAGTAAATAGAGGTAAATGTTATTAACTATTGATACACAGAAGGGATTGCAACTATGTAATGAAGCGAAGTATATGATTTGTTGAATGTAAAACTGATGATCTGCTCTGTAAACCTTCAACTCAATTCACAATAAAAAGATGGGGGGAAAAGATTTGTTATATTAAACTGATATTCTAGACTAATACACATAATTTTTTATTATAAACAAACCACAAAAAGCTCACATTTAAGATGTAAAAGAAAGCATCTGTTGTGTGACAAGGTTTTACTGAATCTCAACAATGGGTTGTTTTTTTTATTTATTTAAAGCAGTGACTAGCCATAAGAAAGTCATTAATATTAACACAGATAATGGCAGAAAACCACTGAAACTCCAAATAAAGAAAGGCTGTACATGTATCCTAACAGCATAACCATTATGGTTGAAAAACCACACAATATTCTTTCTCACATGTTTTGCTAATGAGCCAAGAATGAGGGTCTATTGAGTATCCTAGACAACTGAATTAGAAGTAGGAATGTCTGGTAAATACTGTTCATCCCAACATTCAGACACTTAAACAGATCTGGAAAGAATACTGATTTGAAATAATTTATCTTTCTAACTTTACCTTCTTGAAAACAGAACCATCACTATGGTCTTATTCCTCTACCATTAAAAAAAAAAAAACAAAAAATTACTTTTGAAGATCGTAATAGTTTTAAAAAGATAACAAGAGAAAATGTTTTGTTAGTAGATTCATGAAATATTTAGTTTAACTCATTATTAAGGTTGACATTCAAATATTTTAAGAATATTAAAACCAACGTAAAACAAGATGGCTGTGTTATAAAGCACATTAATATTGACCTAAAATTCAACAGCTTATGACAATCTGGCAAGAACTCTACTCTGAGCCAGTTTTTCCATGTATAATAGAGAATTCTTCCAGGAAATGTCCCCTTACTACACCTCAAGCATTTTTGCAAACCACCAGGCCAGGGCTACAGCGCCAAACAATTGCAATGTTGCATTTGGATAATATGTTGTTGTTGTTGTTAAGCGCCGTCGAATCGGTTCCGACCCATAGCGACCCTGTACAGGGTTTCCGAGGCT
>NW_006408624.1:2950244-2989138 GCF_000296735.1 Chrysochloris asiatica | reverse complement strand
TACCAGAGCTCGTTGTTGTTGTTATGTGCCGTGGAGTCGGTTCCGACTCATAGCGACCCTGCACAGGGTTTCCGAGGCTGTTAATCTTTACGGGAGCAGAACGACTCATCTTTCTCCCGCGGAGCAGCTGGTAGTTTCGAACTGCTGACCTTGAGGTTCGTAACCACTACGCACCAGAGCTCCTTAGTACAAATTAATTGTATACTATCAACTTAATGGGAGTCCTGGTGAGGCGCTGTGGGTTAATGCGTCAGACTACAAAGTCCTTTAAACTGCAAGGTCGGTCGGTGGTTCAAGCTCACCAGCTGCTCCTTGGAAACCCTACACAGGGTCGCTATGGGTCGGAACTGACTCGATGGCACTTAACAACAACAATCAACTTAATGGAGTCCTGGTGTGACTCTGTGGCATAAAGCACTAGACTACAAGGTCAGCAGTTCAAACTCACCAGCTGCTCCTTGGAAACCCAATACAGGGTTGCTATGAGTCAGAGCCAACTCAAGGGCACTAAACAATAACAATCAACTTAATATATAAAATTCTCCAAAAGGAAGTAGTAGCCTCTAAAGCTTTTTATTCATTCCAACTACTTTCCTAAATTATTAAATTCTTTAATTGGAATTTGGTTTAAAATTTTAAAGAGTGGTTATTATAAGGGTGGAATTATGGTTAATTTTTAAGTTTTTTTTTTTTTTTTATCATGTTAACTGAATTACACTGGAGGGTTAAATTTACAGGGAGCTTCAAAAAGTTTGTGGGGTAATTCCATTATCTTTTCATTTGATTTTATCACTAACTTTTTGAAACTCCCTCATATATACTATCATCTTATTTTTATATCTTTGTTTAGAAGAAGAAAACTTATTTTTGCCTCCTGTTCAGTTTTCCTCAAGGTGTTTCATCACTATCAAACAGGTGAATTAAATTCAAAAACAAAAATCAGAAAAATCTTGCACATTTTTATTAGTCCCACTGTCAGTCAAGAGTATCAAATACTAACAAAAATTTCTAACAGTCATTCCAGAGAGGCAAAAACTAAAATTCAATGATAACCCAGTAGAAAAATATTGTCCATGTAAAGATTCTTAATTTGTGCGAAGTATTTTCCCTTTTTATACCCTTCAAGACAAAAAAGTTATAAATGAGAAAATTTATATAATAATACAACATTTCTCGAAATGATTAAAGAAGATTGTTCTAATACTAAACTGAGAACCTAATAGCATTCTATTATTTTAATATTTTGAATATACAACTTTTATTCACCTTACTTAAATCACAATTTTGGTATAGCTCTACCTTCCTACACATGCATCTTTTGTTCCTTTGGACAAATTAACTTTTGTTTACTTTTATAAAAAAAAGAATTGCAGAGCTCTAAAACAAAGATATCCAAACACCATATATAACTAAGTTATATAAGTATAACTAAGAAACAGTCTATCATTCATTTCTGTATGCTCTTAATAAGACAACTACCAAATATGTTAAATCAATTTGCATATCATTAGTTTAAGGTAAAGGAAATGTTTTCTTTCCATTGGTACATAAGTAAATTCCTTCCCCTCCAAACACAATTTGCCTAAAAAATTAAACTAAAATGGTACGGTCCTGAAAAATAGCTACTCAAGAAAAGTAGAATCTCAATGAGCATTTATGTTTCCCCTACTCCTACTTTAAATGAAACTAAAACACTACTCTTAGTTCTGCTGTAATTAAACATAAAAAACAGTTTCATCAAAAGTTCCCCTAACTAAGGCAGGCTTGGTTGGTTGATGACGCATGGAGGGGATTGTAACCATGGCAATGTAACAACTAAAAAAAAAAAGTTCCCCTAAGCACAGAAGCTTAGGGTCACTATGAGTTGGAACCGACTCCACGGCATATAACAACAACAAAGTTCAGTAAGTACTAAATCAGTAAACAGCAGTGGTGATGTAAGTGCCATCCAGTCAGTTCTGCTCACAGTGACCCTGTATGTTTCAAAGGAGCGGCTGGTGGGTTTGAACCACCAACCTTGCAGTTATCAGTCCAGTGCTGAGCCTATGACACCACACCAGGACTTCAGTAAATAGTAGAGAACACTCTTAAAAAATCACTTAAAGTATTTCATGAAAAGGGACGAATTACCAAATATTAACACTTAGTGAGCAATGATGTCCAAGGAAGTTATATGTATTTGAAGTGCTTTAATGTAAATAAATTTATTTTCTTTGTGTTCACAGAAAAATTAGAATTTAAAATATCCTGTCAAAAGATAAAGAATCCCTTATGGTTTAGTGGGTAATTCAAATCCATCAGCTGCTCCAAGGGAGAATGATGTTGCTGTAGAGATTTATAGTGGCAAAAGCTGTGGTGTAGTGAATTATCTAATGTCTCTTCTAGCCATAGTATGCAACTTCCACCAAACAACGTTTCTCCCCTGCTGGGTCTAGATAGGAGTAGATACTGATAAAATAACAAGATTCAGCTGTGGGTGTTAGCAAAGTTCACTGTAATTGTTAAGAACTGGAAACTCTAACATGAGTATTAAATGAACCATCTCAAAAGCAGGAGGGAGTATCTCATTATCAACAAAGAAGATCCATGAGTGGAGCACATCCTTAGGACCTCAAGATCCCTGTGCACTGAATTTCCTCAACCCAAGGACAGAAAGCTGTCTCATTGGAGGAGTGGTAGAGGAGCAGCAGCAGCAGACTCAAGAGCTAGAGCATGAGACAGAGCACTAGGCTTCCCAGTCCACAGAGCAAGTTAAGATGGGTGACTTTGGGCAGGAGGCTTGTTTGTAGAGTGGGCTGCTTCCAGGCACTTAAGTCAGGGAACTAGGTTTGCTGATTCATGGAGCTACAGCCGCGTGCTTCCAGGATAAGGCTTATGGTGGAGTGATGTGTCCTGTGGATATTTATCACCAACTGACTGGAACAACTGTATCCTCAGCATTTTCTGATCCTGTATTGTAACCTGTTAACTTCCCTAATAAACCCCTTAACTGTGAGTATTGTCTCTGAGTTCTGTGTGATCATTGCAACAGATTATTGAACCCAATAGAGAAGCAGAGAGGGCTCTGGGAGGTATGGTTTGGCGTTCTGCAGAAACCCTAATGGAGCAGTTCTACTCTGTCAGTTAAGAGTCCCTATGAGTTGGAATTGACTTGATGACAGTGGGTTTGGTTTTCTGGTTTGGTAGGTGATTCCTGAGAATCTGCACACAGAAGAAAAACTTATAATGGAAAGGAAGAGCCAAGATCCAAAACTGACCCAATAGACTAAAAAATTTTAAAGTAACAATGTATCTGTCAAATGCTTGATTTAAAACTTAGCTGCACACTTTTCCTAACTATGCTTTCAATTCCATGTGTAATGTAACAATTATATTCGAGTCTCTGAAAAAATGAAATTTTTGTTTTTTGATGACAATCTTGAGCCAATCTATAACGTCTCTTAGTTACTGAAGTACAGACAAATCATGTACAAACTGCACTAAAGAATGATTCAAGATATCCAAGCAAATGGTTAATACATCAACTATACCTGCTGTAATGGTTAGAGTTCTTTGTCAACTTGACTAGGCCAGGATTTCCAGAGATTTAGCAGTTGAGACGTGCTTATTCCCATGGTGATGAAACCTAATACAGACATAGTTAACTGTGATGAGTTACTCATAGCAGGGGTATGGCCTGGCTCCCAACATAATGGACATGCAGGAAAGGCTTTCTCTCGCTCTCTCTCTTTTCCACTGGGGACATGTTGTTGTTAAGTGCCATCGAGTTGATTCCAACCCATAGCGACCCTGTATAGGGTTTCAGAGGAGCAGCTGGTGAGCTTGAACCATCAACCCAGCAGTTCAAACGGCTTTGCAGTCTGGCGCATTAACCCACACTGGGGGCATAGGATGCTACAATTGTAAGCCATTTCCTTGATAATAAACTGTATTTATATACATATAAATGTTTTACTGATTTTGTTTCTCTAGAAAACCTGGCCTAAGATACTTTCGCATATGTGAAGACAGTTACATGGGTATATATTTCAGCAATGGCATACCTAAAAAGAAAGATAAAATTTACTTATAGCTCAAGAAGTCACAAAAAATATCTACTAAGTTGTACTTGGCTACTTATAACCATTGTGAGGGCAATGTGAATTCAGCAGTATTTACTCTAAGATGTTGTCCATATATTTTGACATAATTTCACATGAAAAACCCCAAAGAGAGGAGGGAGGGAGACAGAAAATTATAATTATAAATAATGTGTATGTATGTATATATCTTGTTGTTAAGTGTACTGTGGAGTTAGTTCTGACTTAATCCTGTATAGGGTTTGAACCACTGACCTTGCATTGGCAGTCTAGTTTATCCTATAGCACCATACCAGGTATGTATGTTAAGTGCCACTGAGTCAGTTCCAGTTCACAGCGACCCTGTATAGGTTTTCCCAGGCTATAAATCTTTGCAGGAGCAGAAAGTTTCATCATTCTCCCTTGGAAAGGCTGGTGGGCTTGAACAGCCAACCCTGTGGTTCGAAGACCCATGTTTATCCTCCGGAGCCACCGCATTCCCCACATATATCTTTAAAAGTTGCATTGGTGGTGTAGTGGGTTATGCTTTGAGCTACTAAGCACAGGGTCGGCAATTCGAATCCACCAGTTACTCCATGGGAGAAAGATTGGACTCTCCTGTAAAGATTTACAGCCTCAGAAACGCTATACAAGGTCATTTAGTCAGAACTAACTTGATGGTACCTTTACAAAATCTTTAAAAGTTTTGAGATGATTAATAACTGTTTTAGCTTCCATTTTTGTTTTCCAGCTTTACAACAGGATTAGGTAGCTGCTCTCAAGTCAACTCCAACTCATGTTAACTCCAGAGTTTTTAATGGCTGGTGCTTTTGGAAGTAGTTCACCAGGCCTTTCTAACAAGGCGCCTCTGAGAGAACCTCCAACCTTTCAGTTAACCATCTGCATGCCCAAGGACTCATATGAAAGGAAATTTATGTGAAATTTACCTATGGCCCCAAACCATTCCATCTTTTGTACAGTATGAACAAACACTATAGTAGAAATTTCAAAAATAAGGGTCAGACAGTTTCTGAAATACATGAATTAATAATATATCATGAGTCTCAAAACTCTTCACAATCTAGACAAACGTTCCATCTTTAAAAAGATGTGGAAATGGTTAAAACAGCGCATGCAAAAGAGAAGCTGATTACAGAAAATTCCATGAAATAAAACTTGTACTAAACCTTCCTCTCTATCTCACTTCTCCAATTTCTGGGTGCTTTTTGCATCCTTCACCTAAGCAACAAATTTTTTTTTTTTTTTTTAAATCATTCGGGTACCTCTCAAATTCGCAAAGAAAATGTGAAATCTTGTTGTAATACAACATTTGTAACAAGATGTCCCCCCACCAATATTTCTTAAAATAATTTATAAATTTGTAATCATCTAGATGAGGCAGACTTTCAAATTTCACATAGCAAACATGATCATTTGAAGAGCAAATGGTTATGTAACAACTACTGTATGGCCCTCAATTAATTACTTTAGAACCACTGCATGCTTCCCACCCACCAAGTTCTGCCAATATCGTAATTTTTCTAAAGATTGTTGGGTTTTTTTCCTTAGGAGAGAAAGCACTTTTCCTAATTTCCCAATTTCCAGGAACATGACAATGCTTCTCTTAGGGAACAGAGAATCAAAATCTTGCCAGTGATTTTAAGGATCCACCTCCTCCCCTAAGCAATGATCCAGACTGATCTGATATCTCCAAGCTCCTGAGGAACTACATGCCAAGCTGTCATAAACATCAGCTGATAGCTCCGGGATGGAGCTGCACCTTGTCTGTCCTTCCAACATTCCTCCTCCGTTATCTCCACCTGTCTTACTAAGGAGCTCGGAGGTAGGTCAGGGAAGTGGCTCGACACCCAAAGACTCTACGGGACACACAACCCAATGAAAGGACACGCACATCATTACTTCTTCAACTACAATGAATGTGATGACAATCCCTTCTAGACCCCAGAAAGAGAACTCCAGGAAAAAGAGAGTAATATCGCCTAAACACCACCAAACTTCAATCTTTGAAGCACAGCTCCCCACTTCGCCCCCCACCCGGGCAGTTTCGCCAACTCGGTTGCCTCGGGAAGACTGCGGCGGGGCTGGAGAGGCTGGCCAGGCCGGGCAGAGGGGCTGGGAGAGGGACGGCACCCGATGGTGCCCACCTTGCGCACCTGGGCCGGGGTGGCGCCAGCGACAATGCTCACCTCTGGAGACGACAGCTGGGTGACACCCACACCCGCCCAGCCCTGGCTCACTTACCTGCGGAACCGATTTCCATTCATGGAGCTGGGGGGAGTGCTCCGAGTGAGAACGGTGCCCGCCACTGGGGGCAATGAAGCGGCGTGAGAGACACCCTCCCTCGGCCCCGGGACTGGGGTGGCGACAGCAACCGCGTCTCCTCAGCAACCGCACTCCGAGAGCTCACGTTAGGAATAGTTGCCGTCGGGAGACAACACAAGACTAGACGAGAGGAAGGAGAGGCAGGAAGCCAGAGAGCGGAGCCTCGTCTAGAACTTGCATCGCCCGCGGCTGCTTACGCTCCCATAGCGCCTACACGACTACCAAGCCACCGACCTCCCCGGGGGACGCCCCCGGAAGCCAGCTGGCGTCAGTTCCGCTGCTCCGGCTCACCCTACGTCGAAGCTTCGCCTCTCCGCCCTAAGCCGTGCTACAGCGACGTCGGTGCGGGCGCGGCCGGCGCGGAGGATGCAGGGGAGGTGGCGGAGAGCTAGCGCGGTGCCTGGGCGGAGCACTGGGCACGCGCGCCGGCTTTGGCCGGAGACTGTCTGGGCGGAGCTGGTCAGTCAGCGGTTCTCCGCAGGTCGTGCCAACAGGAGACAACCCTGAGGAACTAGGGATCTTTAGCGCGACCGTGCTGGGAGGCGGGGCCTGCCAGAGGCGACATCGTGGATGGTGGCAGAGCTTACCTGAGGACGATCTACCTGAAGCGAGGCCTATCTGAGGAAAGGACTCGGACCTACAGCTCAGAGGCCTGGGGCAGAGTCTATCTTGGTCTGGGACCCCTTTCTCCGCCTCACCTGTCGTCCCCTCAGCAAGAAGTCAAGTGATGCCCACAGTTGATAATCATCCAAATCCATTAGACTGTGTAAACGACTTTTGGGGAAATATATAATATAATTTGGATTATTAAGAAACGAGACATTACACAAACATCAGATTGAACAATTTCCATGTTTAAAACTCTTTAATAGCTCTTTGACACTGATAAAACCCAACCTCCTTTCCAGGGCCAAAACGTCCTGCATTGAGGTCCCTTGCCTTTCCAACTAAGGCTCTCCTTTACCATTAGGTACAGCCACGTTTTTGTCCTAATGCCTTAACCGGCAAAGCACTTTCTTGTTCTCTAGAAGCCTGCTTCTGGTTCCCTAGGCCAGGAACCGGCTCCTTTTCTTCTCCAATCTACCCTATTGCATCCACTCACACTCACCCCCACTTTAAAGCTTTTCAGAAATGCCTATCTCTGACCACTGAGCTATGTTAGGACGCCCGGTATCCTATTAAAATTGCCTAACTATTCTTCCAATCTGTCATTATTTTAAATTTCTGTGCCCCTTACCCACAGGAATTTAAGACTCATAAGATAACCAGGGCCAGTAATGTCTGGCAATATTTGTTGTCAGAATGAAGGATGATTTGTGATTGTTCCTATGTTCCTAAGCATCAGTAAGATGTTCAGACTTACTTTCCTTCAATCAAAATAGTTTTCTTAAAGCTTGAAATGGAGTGGGGGAAGGAGAAAACTTTTTTTTAGTTCTTCAGGTTCACTATGTAACTTTGTCTCAGTCACTTGATATTTTTGGGCTTCAGTTTCCTCATAGGAAAATTTGAAAGAATAATATGTACCCTACACAGTTGTAAGGTTTGATGATGTACATAACGCATAGAGAACACCCTCCCTAAATGTTGTTAATGTTAGTTACTCAGCTGAAGTATCTAGTGGGTTTGAACTGCAGATTTTTCAGTTAGCAGTACAGTGCTTATCCTACAGCGCCACACCAGGAGTCCTCCTAAATGTTAAGTGCCATCGAGTGTTCCGAGTCATTGAAACCTTGTATAGGGTTTCCCAGGATGGGCTGGTGAGTTTGAACTGCCAATCTTGTGGTTCAAACCAACCTTGTGGTCCAGTGCTTATCTATAGGGCCACACCAGGACTCCTCCTAAATGTTAGTAGATAACAAAAGTATTTACTCTGCTAGCATAGTGGTTAAGAGTCGGTCTGCTAACATCATGGTCAACAGTTCGAAACTACCAGCTGTTCTGTAGGAGAAAGATAAGGCTTTCTGCTCCAATAAAAATTTATAGCCTTGGAAACCCTGTGCAGGGTTTCTATGAGTCAAAACTGACTCCACAGCACACACCACCACCACCAAGCACTTATTAGATGCACCTACCTGGTATGGCACTATAGGATTAGCATTGGACTGTTAACCACAAAATAAAAGGTTCAATCCCACCAGTTGCTCCTTAGAAACCCTATACAGCATCTATATGAGAGTCAAAACTGACTTGACAACACTTAAGAACAACTATACAGTACGACACCTGGTGTAGCGTTGTAGGATACAATACTGGACAAGGTCAGCTTGAATCAAAAGGTCAGTGGCTCAAACTCACCACCTGCTCCTTGGGAACCCATACAAGGCCGCAATAACAACCATACAGTAGATACTTTAATAAAGAGATAGGATTCAAACCCACACCTGTCTGAATACAATTTCACATCACATTCTTCTTCCTTTCCACCTTAACCTCTGTGAATGTTGTGCCTTCGAATTAGTTCCAACTCATAGTGAACTTATGCACAACAGAACAAAACACTGCCTGGTCTGGCACCATCCTCAAGTTTGAGCCCATTGTTGCTGCCATTCTAGCAATACATTTTGTTGGGAATCATGCTCTTTCTGGCTGACTCTCCACTTTTCCAAGTACGATGTCCTTCTTCAGGAATGGTTCCCTCCTAACACTAATCCAAACTAAGAGAGACAAAGTCTCACCATCTTCATTTCTAAGGAGCATTCTGGCTGTACTTCTTCTAAGATCGATTTGTTAATTCTTCTGACAGTCCATTTACTTTCAATATTCTTTCCCAACGCTGTAATTCAAATGCATTGATTCTTCTACTATCTTATTCATTGTCCAACTTTCACAGGCATATGAAGTAATAGAAAACATCATGGCTTGGGTCAGGTGCACCTTAGTCCTCAAACTGAAATCCTTTTAGCAAGACCTGGGGACTCCTGGGCCCAGAGTCAGTGACATAGCCACAGAGGACTACAGTGGACAGTGAAGCATCCAGCTGATAAGAAGAGAGGGCATATGCACAAGCACACCCACACTTGTAGATAATAAATACCCACTTGACCTGGCTTCAATGGCTGGATGATCAGAGCTCAACTAGAAGAAAGAAGAGGGAAAAAAGAGTAATCTGATGCAATTTGATTAACTTGACCTACACCTATGGATGCAGTAGCTCAAAAGAGGGCACAAATCTTTATAGCGAGGATCATTCCCACTCCGTCAATACACAGGGTAGACAGGGATGAACAACTTGAACATTGGATATCCAAAACGGGGGGTGGGGGGGTGGGGAAGGGGGTTACAAGGGCAAGAAGTGACGGGCTTACAAGCTTTTAAGAGAGAGCCTAGATCCAGAGGGCTTGGAGGAAGGTAGAATCTCCACTAAATAGTATGCAATTTGTCTGGGTGGGACTGATGAAAGGAGATAGGGATAGCAGTCATGTGGCACAATAGTGAATACTTACTATCACTATTATGACTGTGAGGGTTGGAAATGTAAAGGTAGTTTTGTAGCAAAAGGAGGGGAGTGGTTGACTTTGCAGGCCAGGAGCGGAAGTCCCTGGGGCCATCAAGGGAGAAAAGCGGAGGGTGGGACCCTACCTAGAGAAACAGTGACGCCAGAGATGGAGGCAGAGATGATGATGTGGAGAGATGGAGTGGCTGGGGACTCTAGACCCAGAGAGGGTGAGGGGCTGTGTGCTCACGACCAGGGGACAGGCTTGTAGGGTGTACCCTTTGGTTGATTGATGATGCATGGAGGGGATTGTAACCATGGCAATGTAAGGATATATGATATGATGGATGTAAAGCTAATGTGCTCCCATGTAAACTATTACATAATTCACAATAAACATTTAAAAAAAAAAAAACTGACATATTTGATACTCAAAGACTTTAAAGATGTCTTTTGCAGATTTTCCTAATCCAATACATTGTTTGATTTCTTGACTTCTGCCTCCATGAACACTGTGGATCCAAGCAAACTGAAATCTTTGACAACTTCAATATTCTATTTATCATGATGTTATTTATTGGTCCAGTTGTGAGGATTTTTGTTTTTCTTTACATTGATGTGCAATCCATACTTAAGGTCTTTGATCTTCATCAGTAAGTATTTAAAGTCCTCTTAGCTGTCAGCAAGCATGGTTGTGTCATCTGCATATCACAGGTTGTTAATCAGAGTCTTCCTATAATCCTGATGCCTTGTTCTTCGTCATATAATTCAGTTTCTTAGGTTATTTGGATAGAGTAAGTATGATGTAAGGATACAACCCTGGCACATACCTTTCCTGATTTTAAACTGCTCGGTATCCCTTGTTCAGTTCTAATAACTGCCTCTTATTCATGTACAGATTCCTCAAGAGTACATGTGATTTCTGGAATACCCATTCTTAGCAATTTTATCAACAGTTTCTTATGATCCTCACAAATGCCTTTGCTAAAGCTCATGCAAACATAATTCTGGTAACATAGAAAGCCTAGATTCATCTGACATCAGCAATATCCCTCATGCCATATCCTCTTCTGAATTCGGCTTGAATTTTTAGCACCTCCCTGTCAATGTACTTTGCAATTATCTTCAGCAAAATTTTACTTGCATATGATATTGCACAGTGTTTTCCACATTGCATTGGGTCACCTTTCTTTAAGGCACAAATATGACTGTCTTCCTATCAGTTGGACAGGTAGCTGTCTTCCAACTTTCTTGGCATAGACAAGTGAGTACTTCCAGTGCTACATCAGCTTGTTGAAATATTTAAATTTGTATTCTATCAATTCCTGGAACCTTGGTTTGTGTACCAATGCCATCAGTGTTGCTTGGACTTATTCCTTCAATAACATCAGTTCTTGATCATATGTGACTTCTAGAATTGCTTGAATTCAAACAATTATTTTTGGTAGAGTGACTCTATATATTCCTAGCATCATCTTTTGATATTTCCAGTGTCATTCAATATTTTGACCATGTTGTTGTTGTTGTGAAGTGCCATCAAGTCGGTTCCGACCCATAATGACCCTGTATAGGGTTTCCGAGGAGCAGCTGGTGAGCTTGAACTGCCAACCTTGTGGTGCAAATGGCTTTGCAATCTGGTGCATTAACCCACAGCGGCACAGCAGGACTCCATGATATTTTACTCATATAATCCTTCAATATTACAAACCTATACCTGAATTTTTTCTTCTGTTCTTTCAGATTTTGTTTTTTAACTCCAGGTCTTTGCACATTTAATTATAATACCTGACTCTTGTCTTCTCAAGCTGCTCTTTGAAATGTTCTCTTCAGCTCTTTTACATCATCGTTTCTTATAGTCACTTTAGCTTCTCAACACTCAACAAGTTTCAGAGTTTCTTCTGACATCCACTTTGGTCTTTTCCTATCTTCATGTACGATGTTCTTGATGCTATCCCACAACTCTTCGGGTCTTTAGTCATTAAAGCCTATTGAATCAAATTCAGGTGGGATATGCTCGAAGTCCACCACTTGTCTGTCAGTTTGTCATACTATGGTGGTTTTTGAGTTGCTATAATTCTGGAAGCTATGTCACAGGTATTTTAAATATCAGCAGGGTCACCCACATTGGACAGGTTTCAGATGAGCTTCCAGACAAAGACAGACTAGGAAGAAGGAGAAACAGGCTACTTCTGAATATTTAGTCACTGAAAACCTCATGAATAGAGAGAAACACTGTCAGATATAGTGCTGGAAAATGAGACCCTCAGGTTGGAAGGCCCTAAAAATGAGACTGGGGAAGAGCTGCCTCCTCAAAGTAGAATTGCCCAAGATGATGCAAATGAAGTGAAGTCCTTGGGACCTTCATTTGCTGATGGGGCACAGATCAAAATGAAGAGAAATAACTGTAAGCATAGATTAATAATCAGAACATGGAATGTATGAAGTATGAATTTAGGAAAACTGGAAACTGTCCAAAAATGAAATGGAATGCATAAACATCTTAGGCTGAAATGGACTGGTATTGGGTCATTCTGAATATGACAATCACATGGTTTACTATGCCAGAAATGACAAACTGTAGAGAAATAGTGTGGCATTCATTATCAAAAAGAACATATCCAGATCAGTTATGAGGTACAACGCTGTCTGTGATAGGATAATATCCATGTGTCTACAGGGAAGACCAGTTAATACTACTATTATTCAAATTTTACATACCAACCTCTAAAGCCAGTAATGATGAAATTGAAGAGTTCTACTAACTTCTTCAGTCTGAAATTGATCAAACATGCAATCAAGATATATTAATAATTACTGGTGATTGGAATGCAAAGGTTGGAAACAAAGAGGAAGGATCAGTAGTTGGAACATATGGCATTGGTGATAGAAATGATGCTGGAGATTGCATGATAGAATTCTGCAAAACCAATTATTTGTTCATTTCAAATACCTTTTTTAAACAGCATAAAAGATGACGATATGTATGGACCTCACCAGATGGAATACACAGAAATCAAATTGACTACATCCGTAGGGCAGATTGTGGAACAGACCATCAATTGCTCATATGCAAATTCAGGCTGAAGCTGAAGAAAATGAAAACAAGTCCACGAGACCCAAAATATGACATTGAATATACCCCACCTGAATTAAGAAATTATCTCAAGAATAAAGTTGATGTATTAGAAACTAAAGGCAGAAGACCAGCAGAGTTGTGGGATGACACCAAGAACATCATACAGGAAGAAAGCAAAAAGTCATTAAGAAGACAAGAAAGAAGAAAAGACTAGAATGGATGTCAGAGAGACTCTGAAACTTGCTCTCCAGCAGAGATACTTGAGCAAATGAAAGAAAGGAGGTACAAGCGCTGAATAGAAATTTTCAAAGTTCAGCTTGAGAAGACAAAGTCAAATATTATAATGTAATGTGCAAAGACCTGGAGTTAGAAAACCAAAAGAGAAGAACATACTCAGCTTTTCTCAAGCTGAGGAAACTGAAGACAATATTCAAGCCTTGACTTGAGGTACTGAAGGATTCTCTGTGCAAATTATTCAACATTGCAGAAAGGATCAAAAGAAGATGTAATAAAGAGAGTCATTGTACAAAAAGGAAATGGTGACTGTTTAACTGTTTCAAGAGGTAGTATATGATCCAGAGCCAACGATACTGAAGGAGGAAGTCCAAGGTGCATTGAAGGTATTGGCAAAGAACAGGATACCAGAAATTGATGGAATACAAATTGAAACCTTTCAAGAAAGTGAGGTGGCACAGGAGGCACTCACTCATCTATGCCAGGAAATTTGGAAGGCAACTATCTGTCCAACTGATTGAAAGAGAATCCTATTTGTGCCCATTCCCAAAGAGAGGTGACCCAACAGAAGACAGAAATCATCGGACAATGTCACTGATATCCCATGCTAGTTAAGTTTTACTAAAGGTAATACAGAAACAGCTACAACCATACATTGACAGAGAACTTCCAGAGGTTCAAGCCAGATTCAGAAGAGGATGTGGAATGAGGTTTATCATTACTGACATGATGGATCTTGGCTGAAAACAGAGAATACTAGGAAGATGTTTACCTGTGCTTTACTGACTATGCAGACTTTTGAATGTGTGGATCATGAAAAGCTATGGATAACATTGCGAAATATCAGTATTCTGGAACACTTAATTGTGCTCATGAGGAACCTGCACATAGACCAAGAGGCAGTTGTTCAAACAGAACACAGGTACACTGAATGGTTTAAAATTAGGAGAAGTGTGTGCCAAGGTTGTATTCTTTCACCATACTTATTCAACCTGTATGCTGAGCAAATAATCTGAGAAACTGGGTTCTATGAAGAAAAACATGGCATCAGGATCAGAGGAAGACTCATTAACAACCTGTGATATGCAGATGATACAACCTTGCTTGCTGAAAGTGAAGAGGGCTTAAAATACTTACTGATGAAGATCAAACACAGCCTTTAGTAAAGATTGCATCTCAATGTAAAGAAAACAAAAATCCTTACCATTGGACCAATAAACATTCTTATCTACAGAGAAAAGATTGCAGTTGTCAAGGACTTCATTTTTCTTGGATCAACTATCAACACTCATGGAAGCAGCAGTCAGGAAATCTAAGGACATATTGTATTAGGCAAATTTGCTGCACAAGACCTTTTTAAAGCGTTGAAGGGCTAAGGTGCGCCTGACCCAAGCCATGGTATTTTCAATAATCTCATGTACATGTAAAAGTTGGACAGTGAATAAGGAAGATTGTAGAAGAATTGATGCATTTGAGTCATGGTGTTGGAGGAGAATATTGAAAGTGTCAAGGGCTTCCAAAAGATCAAATAGATCTGTTTTGGACGAAGTACAGCCAGAGTGCTCCTTGGAGGCCAGGATGGCCAGAGTTCATCTCTCATACTTCGGAAATATTGTCAGAAGGGGGCAGTCACTAGAAAAGGATATCATGTTTGGTAAGGTTGAGGGTAAGAGAAAAAGAGGAACACCCCCAATGAGATGGATTGGCCAAGTGGCAGCATCAATGGGCTCAAGCGTGGCAACTATTGTGTGGTTGGCCCAGGACAGAGCAGTATTTTGTTCTGTTGTACATAGGGTCGCTATGAGTAAGTATCGACTCGATGGCACCTAATAACAATAGTCCAGATCTTCCTCCATCAGACTTTCACTTGTTTGGTACCATGAAAGTAGCCCTTCGAGGACAAAGATTCACCACTGATGAAGGAGCGAAGACAGCGGTGCATTCGTAGCTTGCTGCTCAACCTAAAACATTTTTTAATAGAACATGAAAGCTTGTTGACAGATGGACAAAATGTATTGAAAAGTAAGGCAATTATGTTGAAAAATGATCTTTTCTAAAAGTTTATTAAAATAAATTCTATAGCCAGAGTGTGAATAATTGTTGACTCAGACTTGTTAATATTTGCAAAATATAAGGTGACTTCAAAAAGTTTGTGGAAGAATTCCATTATGTTTAATATAGAATTTATTAAGAACTCTTACAACTCAGTAATCTTGTCACGTGCTGTAGAGTCGGTTTTGACTCATAGCAACCCTGTATAGGGTTTCCAAGGAACAGCTGGTGGGTTTGAACTGCTAACCTTGTGGTTCACAGTCCAGTGCTGATCCACAGCACTACACCAGAGGACAATTTAAATTAAAAATGGGCAAAAGATGTGAGCACTATACCAAAGAAAACATCTAGATAACACCTGAAAGCTGATATTGATCATTTTGTTGTTGTTAAATATCACTGAGTGGTTCTGAGTCATAGTGACCCTGTATAGAGTTTCTGAGGACGAGCTGGTGAACTTGAACCACCGACTCTGTGGTTCAAACCGACCAGTACATTAACCCGCAGTGCCACACCAGGACTCCATGATTGGTCATTAGGTGAAAGCATAATGATCTACCAAATACCCAGTAAATGCAGAAAAGACAGAATGACCAGCTGCCTGCTATAACTATTGAAACATCCCAATCCCAGCAAATCATGCTTTGACTTACAGTGCCTGGTCTTCTTTCTTGCTACTTACTCCACTTGTTAAGTGCTGTTGAATCCATTCTAACTCATAGCAACCCTGTATTCCTACACTTCCTGTGTTAGACAAGGCTCATTACTGGATGAGAACTGGATAGAGTCTTCTCCTCTTGCAGACTGTAGTCAACTAGGCACCTGAGTTCCCATATCTTCACTTGGACCAGCATTTTCTACAAGGCAAATTGTCCTCTGGTGTGGTGCTGTGAATCAGCACTGGGAGAATTCCATTATCTTTTATTTTCACTTTTCCAAGAATTTTTTGAAGGCCCTACATATGTATCCAGTGAAGGACTTTAGTCTAAAATTTATGAAGAACTCTTACAACTCAGTAATGTTGCTGTCCACATGAGTTAGGGGAATCTCCAGATTATTCAGACACTTATGATGGCCTTTGCCAATGACAGGAGTGGGCAGCTGACCTATATATAGTAAATGAGACATGAGGTACAATCTACTGAAGCTTGCTGGGAAATTTTTCCTGCTTTTATGAGCCAGTGGGAAAAATAGTGACTCTTCTGCTAGACATCATTCTCTCAGCATTTCCTTTCTAGAATCACAGCAGCCATTTTGGGATTGAGTTCAGCTAGAATGAGGATAACCCAGTACAGAGGACAGAATAGCAAAATAATTGCCAGAACCTGGTACCTTGATGTTATGGTTACGCCATCTAATCAACCCCCGCTTGTAGACATCTTAACTCAGGATGTCTTATGTGAAGTGACTTTTTTAAAATTTAAACTAGAATTCTGTTACATGCAATTTAAGGCAAAGTAACTTATAAAACTGTTTTGACATTGACAGTGCAATTCAACTAATTTAATCAACAAACTACAAAAACACTTAGGTACTTAAGGTACCCAAGCTCTTCTTTTCCTATTCAGTCCCATTAATAAATAATCCCCTTCAGAAAACAAGGCTGGTAGTATCCACTGTCTCTTTTAATAGAAACATTTTCTAACTTTGGAAGGTGGGAAAAGGCTGATGGTTCCAAAGAAAGGTTCCCTTATATTACTTTGTCCACTCAAAACATTGCCAAGTGGATGGTGGTGAGGCTGTTGCTGTCTACAGCAAGGCAAAGCAGCGTAAATCACAGTGGCCTAAAAGACTTTGCCATGGTGTTAGTTATCACGTACTGCTGTAACAGAAATACCACAAGTGGACAGCCTTAACAAATTGATTTTCTCACAGCTGATGTTGTTATGCGCAGTGGAGTCAGTTCCAACTCCGACTCATAGTGAGCCTGTACAGGGTTTCTGAGGCTGTGAATGTTTACGGGCGCAGAAAGCCTCATATGTCTCCTGTGGAACAGCTGGTAGTTTCGAACTGCTAACCCTGAGATTAGCAGTCCAATTTGTAACCACTATGCTACCAGAATTCTCAGTTTGTTGTTATGTGCCGTGGAGTCAGTTCTGACTCATAGCGACCCTGTATAGGGTTTCCGAGGCTGTAAATCTTTACTGGAGCAGAAAGCCTCATCTTTCTCCGGAAGAACAGCTGGTAGTTTCGAACTGCTGACCTTGTGGCTCACAACCTGATTCGTAACCACTACGCTACCAGAGCTCCTTTAGGAGGCTCAAAAACCAAATTCAGAGCATGAGCTCTAGGAAAGGCTTTATCTGTCGACTCTGGAGGAAGGCCCTTGTCTCTTCACTTATGCTGTTTCTTTAGAGCGCTCCATGTCTCATGCCATTGATCTCACTCCATTTCTGCTCTGCTTGTTTGTTTAATCTTTTATATCATCTAAGACAGAGGCTCAAAACATACCCCACACTAATCCTGCTTCATTAACAAAACAACTCACACCCACATGAGATTATAACCAAAGGCATAAACAATAGAGTTTACAGTACACATTTTAGGGGGATATAAACATTCTCTGGAGTCCTGATGTGGCACTGTAGGTTAATGCACCAGACTGCAAAGTCATTTGAACTGCAATGTCAGTGGTTCTAGCTTACCAGCTGCTCCTCAGAAACCCTATACAGGGTCTCTATGGGTCGGAATCGACTGGAAGTCACTTAACAACAGCAACAACAAACGTTCTCTGGTAGCAGCATACGAGTTGGGCTGCTAACCTTAAGGTCAGCAGTTCAAAAATTATCAGCCTTTTCACAGGAGAAAGATGAGACTTTCTGCTCCTGCAAAGATGTACAGCCTCAGAAACCCTATGCAGGGTCACCATGAGTTGGCACCTACTCCACGCACACACCACCATAAACATTCTTTGTCCCCCCAAATTCATGTCTGCCACATGCAAAAACACCTTCACACCATCACATCAGCCTAACAGTCTTTAATCAACTCTAAATCCAAATGTTCATCTTCGGATTCATCTAAATACAAGCGAGACTTAAGGCATATTTCATCTTGCGGCATAAATAATTTCATCTGTGAATTCTTTAACAGTAGCCCCACACTCTGGAACTGAATTGGCACAGATCAGACTCTGAAAGATGGGAAGCAGCGGCCCCACTCTTTGAAACCCAGAAGGCTTTTTTTCTTCTAACAATGCTGTTTATCTCCAAGGGGCTCCAGAGATGTTCCTTTTCTTTTCTTAGAGGACAACAGATGTAACTCCTTTGACCCATTTCTTACCTGTAGAATTCTAAGAGGCAGACTGTTCTTTTCTTTCTCTGACCCTTCAGTCTGAGCGGATGGATTTTCTGCTGTGGTATCTGGTTAAATCCATCAATTTTTAGCAAAACATTGCTTAACCACACCCTTGGTGGACATTCTTGAAATGTGTGTTCTTAGTTTGTCCCACAGAATTTTCTAAATCTTTAAGTTATGTTTTCATTTTGCAAGTTTCATTTTTAAGTCCATCTATTTCCTCTAACATTTTACTGTAAGAGGCACAACCACACAGCTTATTTAAGATACTTAGAAATCTCATCAGTCAGATTCCCAAGTTCATTCTGCTTTCACCAAACATTTGAACATAATTCACACTTCTATTCCACACTATAAAAAGTATTGCCCTTCCTCCATTGTCCAATCACAGACTCATTTTCTTTTAAAGCCTCACCAGCAGCACATTTAATGTCCCCATTCCTAGTAACATTCTACTGCCAGCACCATGTGCATTCTCTAAAACAATACTTTCTCTATAGATCTCACTTCCTTCTGAGCCCTCATCAAAATTCACTTTGACATCCATAATTCTACCAATTCTCTTTAAGGCAGTCTAGCCTTTTAACTCTTCCAGCCTCTACCCATTACCCAGTTCCAAAACTATTTACACATTTTATCTGTTAGGACAGCACCCCACTCTTCCAGAATCAAATTGTCTTTGGTTTCTACTACCACTATAACAGAAATACCACAGTGGATGGCTTTAACAAACAGAAGTTTATTCTCTCAAGTTTAGGAACTGCAAGTCCAAATTCAGGGTATTGGCTCTAGGGGCAGGTTTTCTATGGCTGCTCTTGAAGTCCTTGTCTCTTCAGCTTCTGTTTCCTTGTAGATCTCATGTGTCCTGCCATCTATCTTTGCTCTGCTTGTTTATCTTTTTATATCTTGAGATTGAGTCAAAACATAATCTACAATAATCCTGCCTGATAAACATAACAAAGACAACCCATTCTCAAATGTGATTATATAACCACAAGCATAGACATCAGGATTTACAATATATTGGGGGTGGCGTAACATGTGGTATCCTGGTAAAGGCAGCTGTGGTGCATAAATGGAGAACTCATTTGTTGTACCCCAGCAACTTTACTTTTCTAGCTCCTTTTCCTTGAAAGGTGCTTTGAAGTCTTATCATATCACCTAAGTCCACTAGGTTTCCTCAGCCCATTGTCAGAGGAACAGTCTTAAAGTTAGAAGCAGAATGGGATAAATAATTTTTCAATTCAATGCTATTTTCCATTCCATACAGTAGCCTTGAGATGACCCCAGTTCAGAACTTGTAACTAATCTTCCTTTCTTTTCGCCATCAAACTTTGCCCTTTGCCCTGAGATTCTGGTCCTGCTAAACCAAGAGATACTCAACAAATATTCAGCTTCACTTCGCCCCCAATTCACTTGCTAGACAAGCATGTGCGGCAGTATACATTGCCAATTGATGTGGCAGAAGGAATGCTGCTCCATGCTTAAGATGGATGTTCAGTGGCTCTATTAGTTTGAACTCAAAAATTTGAGCTTCAGTTTGACAGTGCAGGCCCTGGGCTCCTGGACAGCAACTAATGGCCAAACCCATAAAGCCCTTGTAGCATCAGTTATTTCTAAAACTGGCTTATAGCAAAATTTCCCCTTATGGTCATCCTCCCTGTGCTAAACTTTACTTTTGTTTCCCTCAGGTTCATAAATTTAAATTTTATGTTAGCTGGGAAATTTTTCCATGTTTCATTTCATTCCTCAAATTCAATCTTCTTCCTCTTACTGCATGAATGGATTTGGTTGGCCTTTAAAAAGCTTCTCTCATGGGAATTTGCCAGGTGATAGCTACAGGTTAACTACGCAACTTGGAAAGTCCTAATATTAGGCCTCCAGAATGATAAACCCACGTATGCACATACTGGCTGCCACAGATTTCTCACTGGGGCCTCTGCCAGAATCCTGCTTTGAACCACCTACCATGGTACACAGAAATGATAGTGCTCTAGCAGTACAAAACTATGAAGCCTCTTAAGTTGAGGTGAGAGTGCGGAAAGATAACGGCAACCTGATTAAATTTCTGCTTACCTGAAGACTCACAAATGACAAGTCCATCCTGTGTACCCTCATCTGTATTCATGAGCCACAGATTTCTAGCTCATTTCAATTCTACTCACAAATACTGACCCTTGGTAAATTCTACAGCCCTGAGATGACAAAAATGAATAAATGTATTTTTCGCTCCTAGAATTCATAGGTACTACAGAGGCATTCATGTAAGCAGAGCGATCTGCTAAATGCTATACAGTGTACTGGAACACTACTCATGACTCCAGTTAGGAGCAAACTTGTTGTTGTTGTTAAGTGCCATTGAATTGTTTCCAACCCATAGCGACTGTGTAGGGTTTCCAAGGAGTGGCTGGTGCGCTTTCACTGCTGACCTTGTAGTTCAAACTGACTTTACAGTTCAGCACATTAACCCACAACACCACACCAGGAGCAAAATTGTTGTTAGGTACCATTGAATCCATGTCGACTCATATTATGCACAGCAGAAAAAAACTGCTCGATCCTGGGCCAACCTCACTATTGTTGCCATGCTTGAGCCCACTGATGCTGCCACGTGGCCAATCCATCTCGCTGGAGGTCTTCCTCTTTTTCTCTGACCCTCCACCTTACCAAACATGATATCCTTCTCCAGCGACTGGTTCCTCCTGACAATATGTCCAAATTATGAGATGAAGTTAGGCCATGTTGGCCTCCAAGGAGTACTCTGGCTGCACTTCTTCCAACACAGATCAGATCTGTTGGTTTGATGGGCAGCCCATGGTATTTTCAATATTTTCCTCCAATACCTTAACTCAAAAGCATCAATTGTTCTATGGTCTTCCTTATTTACTGTCCAACTTTCACATGTATATGAGGTTACTGAAAATACCATGGCTTGGGTCAGGCACACCTTAGTCCTCAAGCTGACATCTTTGCTTTTCAACACTTTAAAAGGTCTTGTGTAGCAGATTTGCCTGATGTAATACATAGTTTGATTTCTTGACTGCTGCTTCCAAGAGTGTACATAGTTGATCCAAGAAAAATGAAGTCCTTGACAACTGCAATCTTTTCTGTTGATAAGAATGTTTATTGGTCCAGTGGTGAGGATTTTTGTTTTCTTTACATTGAGATGCAATCCATACCAAAGGCTGTGCTCTTTGATCTTCATCAGTAAATATTTTAAGTCCTCTTCACTTTCAGAAAGCAAGGTTGAATCATCTGCATATCACAGGTTGTTAATCTTCCTCCAATCCTGACACGTTCGTTTTTCTTCATAAAACCCAGCTTCTCAGATTATTTGCTCAGCACACAGGTTGAATAAGTATGATGAAAGAATACAACCGTGCCGTTGTTGTTGTTAAGTGCCGTCGAGTCGGTTCCGACCCATAGCGACCCTGACCAGGGTTTCCGAGGCTGTAAATCTTTACGGGAGTAGAAAGCCTCCTCTTTCTCCCGCGGAGCAGCTTTCTTAATTTTAAACCATCCAGCGTTCCCATATTCTCTTCAAACAACTGCTTCTTGGAGCAAAATCAGGTGCTGTTTAAAAGTACCTCTGAGGTCAGGAAGCAGCTGAGGGTGCGAAGGTGGTGACTGTGGTATACTTCTGGTCTTAGCCTTACTTTACTTACAATCCTCATTTTAAAAATTACTAGAGATTAAGTCATGCAGACTCCAAAGATGAAGTGTAGGATGCTAAACTGAGCAAAAAAAACCTTTTCTCTCTGCAGCTGTTTATGCTGCCAGTAGCACCCTTCTTGGATCCTATTCCACTTTTTTTTCCCTCCCACCTCATTAGCCAACTAAACTACAAGTTATGTAGTAGTAATGTGACTATCAGCTTAAATTCTGCTTTCTTTCTCCATTTCTTTATTATTAGTTTCCTAAATGTATACATTATGCGTCTCCTCTTGCTCTATCCTTTAAGCCATCTTGCTCATTCCTATGGCTTTTTTGTTGGGCTTGGCGCTGATGCTTCTGTTTGGACTCAGTGACCCCAGGTAAATGAGTAGAACTGCTGGGTGGTTAAGAACCACTTATCTTAGTAAGTCATAACAGCACCAAGGCTCCTTATGGCTTCAACTACCATTTATGAATGACTCCTTAATTTTTAACTTACACATGTGAGAAATAACTTTTGTGGGCATGGTCCATCTTCAGGAATTCATGAGATTGCTAGACCTGGGAGACAAATTGTTGATTTACATCCAAGGATATGTAAACAGGCTGTTCTAGGACAAGGAAATTTAAATAAGAATAGTCTTAAGACCATGAGCAAGACATTTTGGCTTCTCTGGGGGGAGGGAAAATGGGACTTGCCTGTGTCTACTGGGTTGGGTGCTTGAATTTGCAAAATTGAATAAAAGAAAGAAAACCTCTCACTAAAATGAGTACAGATTGGATTACTTCGGCGTTCGTCAGTATGGATGTTGTTACTCACACACAGAAACCTGTCTTCTATTCCTCTCCCGTGCAACAGTGATCGAATACTGTGAATTCAATCTCATCAGTACTTCTCAAATCTGCCTTTACCCCTCTTCATTTCTATTGCCTTGCTCCAGTCCTCCATTTTCTCTTCTTTACCAGTGGACTATCTGGCTACTCATGTCCTCTACCAGACTTTAAGCTCAAGGATGGTGGTGGCTGTGTGCCGTGGAGTCAGTTCCGACTCATAGCGACCCTGTACAGGGTTTCCGAGGCGGTAAATCTTTACGGGAGCACGCTTTATCTTTCTCCCGCAGAACTGCTGACCTTCAGGATAGAGACACTGTTTTCCTAACTTCTGAATTGTGCCTGCCCTCTCCACCACAATGTCACTGGATGTAGTGCTCTGCGTGTTTGTTGAATGAAAAATGGGAGGCCCTGTGAAGTATGATTGCATACAAACCAGCTAGTTTCAATACTCTGAAATCTATTTTATCCACACTTTCCCTTTAAATGTGATGGTTCTGCTCTTATAAGTCCATCACTCTAAGTGAAAACCTATTAGAAATGTGTTGAATCACAACGGTTCCCCTTTGCTGATACAAAAATTAAAAAAAGAGAGAGAGACCGCACTTTAGAAATAGAAGCCACCGTTGTCTTTATAAAACACAGAATTGTGCTGCTGCTGTTGCTTGCTTCAGAAGGAACTGTACATTACAGCTGCTGGGATAGTTTCACAATGGACTGGACAAGGTACAGCTCAAAGCAGGACACAAACACAAGTCTCAAAGGGAAACAATGCAAACAAGTACACAGCTGTGGGGCTCCAGGGACATCTCCCCATCCATGCTGGACTTGAGAGGGATAAAAAGTTTAGAAACTAAAGTGAAACCCAGAGTAGTCACACATGCCCACCAAATGGCTGCTAAGTGCAACATCACACATGCCAATCAGGCTGAACTGTGTGCACAGGAAAGTCAGTTCATTTTTCCTTATTGCTACGACACCAGGGAACTCAGTGCGTTTGACACATTGTCTTTTCTTGCACAATCCTTTGAGGGTTTCCTATTTCCTTTTTAAAAGAAGAAATCATCCTTCCCACCCCCATTCTATGTGTGTGTGTGTTTGTTTTAGCCCATTCTTTCTACTCCCTGTCTTGGGCTCCCAGGCAGCAGCCAGAGGCTCTAAGTCATTAGGAATAGAGTAAGGGGAGAGCACCAAGCCAGCCTTTCTCCCTTCCTAGGGAGAAGGCAAGTCCTAGTAAGTGAAGGGAAGGGGGAAGAAAACCACTGCACTTCTCCCAAATCTGCTTAAAAGGCCAAATAGGAACTAGTGCCCTGCATATCCCTGCCATGATCAGACTTTAAGAAGAAAGGCATCCCATCTACCGTTCTGGATTGGCCTAGGCCCAACAAATAAATAAAAATAACTTCTGACACAGTTCCTAAAACTCCCTTTTGACAAGACTGAAGATGACTTTCCTAACCTGATGGGGAAGAAACTTCCATCTTTCCTTGTTAAACAAAGTATGGTGCCAGTTATAGACCACTGTCCCCACTAGCCTTGCAGATGATATATGGACCAGCTAAAGAGTCAGCATCTCCTTGGCTGCTTCCTTCATTCATAGAAATCCTGGAGAGAAAAAGAAAACTACTCCAGAACACTGCTACTTAGCCAAAGAGGAAGCAAAAGAGAAGCTAGGTGGTAGGTGGGAACCAGGAACTTTTTTCAGGAAGGCTTCATACTTTTAAGTATCTTATTCTTCATTCTAATTCCCAGCAACAACAGCCTGAGGCTTATCCCCAGAGGCCAGCAGTAGCACCTCAATCCCCAATGTGATTCAGTGGCCTGTAAAAAGGATAATAGTAGTGCCTTCCTTCCCCACATTCAATTCATTCAAATTCTCTCCTTTCTCTTCTCTTCCCCCACATTCAACCCCAACCCCTCTGATCCTGGATACTCAAGTAGGTCAACCCTAGAACATCTTTAGAAAAGGGAACTCCAGGTACAGGGGATAATGAGGATAAATGAGCCCCAAGGAATGGATAGGTGTGAACGCTGCCAGAAGTCCTGATTCAATGCCAGTTGTGTGGGCCTGCTGCATATAAGCCTGAGGGCAGCCCAACTCAAGAAGGAGACACCACCGAGATTGGGGAACAAGTTCTTGGTCTTCTGTACCCAAGAAAAAAAGCCTTTCTTGCAAGCTAACAGTGGGATCATTGCAGCCATGCAAAGTTCATCCGTAAACTTTGGCAGGCAGGCAGGCAGGCCAGCAAGCAAACTGAATGAACTGAAAAAAGGAAAAGGAAGCCAAGAGAATAGAGGAGGGGAAGAAAAAGGCAAAACAGTGGAATGATGGAAGCAAAAAAATATCGAAGAGGATGAGGCTGGGGTCCTCACAAGTTTTCTCAGAGCTTGGGGTAAGAAGAATTTCTTGAAGCAACACCATTTTTTAACTTGTATACAGCCCCTTCCAGATCAGAATAATCCTCAAGGTCAAGAGAGTTTTCAAGTCTCAAAGCTTTGGGGGTGGGGGAGAAATCAGAGCAAGTCATTTTTTTGCCACTGCCCAAGCCACTCCTCTTGCTAATATTGTTGAATGGTACGTGCAATGCCAATAGGGCTAAAGAAGCACTTTAAATCCCAGCTCAAAACCTGACTGGAGAGAGCAAGGCAGAGAGAGAAAAGGAGAGAGCACAAACTCATTGCTGGGAATAGGTGGCTGCCACCTGATCCTTATGGACATTTGCGAATGCTGGTGAATGACTGGACCCTCCAGGAATAGTACCCTAAATCCCAGCCCCAAAATGTACCCAAGAAGAGAATGTGCAGAGCCCACTGTCCCAGGAGAGCTCCCCTCCCCTAACAGTTGACTGAACACGAAGTAGACAGGATATGAAGGCAATGGACAGGGTAGATGGAGTGTTGGCATCACTCTCTTTAGGCACTTGTGTAAGGAATGTAGGCTCTCCACTGAGCTGCCTCCTCCCTGAGCTCTCCTTTCTGTTCTTCAAGCTGGGCTTGTACCTAAGGGACAGCCCATACTGTAGCCAGAAGGACAGAAGGAGTTACTCAACAGTCCTGATGCCTTCTCCATAATGAATGTTTGTGCTACGCTTTGTGACGTTGCTGAACAATATAGCCAACCAGAACAGAATCTGGGATAGATTGTTTTGCATAGCAAGTCTGGCTGCTGGGGACAGGAAAGGGTAGCTCTAACAGCACAGACCAGGATTCAGACCAGTCTTCCTCCAAGCCGGCCCCCAGACCTGGGCTAGATCTAAAGTGTCATGGCTTCACCACCTGATTGGGACAAACCGAAGCCCAGGCTCCTCCAAAAGAGAATTTTCCACACTGTAGCTATAACCCCCCATTCCAGGCAATGGGGTGGTAAAAATGAACAGTCAGGAAAGGGGGAGGGGGTTTGCCTTGAAGCCAAGAGGTGCCAAGCTAGAACCCCCTACCTTCCCATTCTTGCAAGACAGCCAAGTCCCTTCTCTGTCCAGGGAGACTATTTTTAAAAATACAATAAACCATGCCACCCACTCACATGCCCTAGTGGGAAACCAGGAAAAATTCATTTGTGTAAACAGAAGCTATAGGAGCAGCAAAATCTCCCAGCGCATCCACAGGACATGCTGGAATCATGGGGAAGAGTCCAAGTGTCAGAGGACAGTCCAAAGGAAGGGATGCAATTGCAGGAAACAGTATAGGACAGTGCTGAGGTGGGAACCTACAGCATGAAAAAGGTATTATCTGCACAGAGGAAGGATGGAGCCTAAACTCCACTTTGGGGAGATAACCACCGCCTACCTAGCCAGGCCAGAGAACAAATCAGGTACACAGTTCCTTCTGATGGCTCAATGTTTCGAGGATGTAAACTCAGTGGGTATGGGAGGGAATTCCAGATTTTGGCAATAGACTCAAGTTATGGTATAAAAATAACATTTAGTTTTCTCTTTTTTTAATCTTAAACCTAAGGATCTTTTGTTATAAGATACCCCAGAGTTAAGAAATTGTGAAACATAAGAGACTTGACCATCAGAGAAAAAAAGAAGCCAAAAGTGAGATATGCTATGACACTAACGGCAGACCCGGCCCAAGTGGGAAGTGGAGGGACAGGGAGAGAAGGAGACATAAATGGAAAGGCCAGGGGCCAGTCATCTCAGCAGCTCTGAAACTTCTTATGTCTGAAAGTGCAAATGTCAATGGATTTTAACCATCTTGAGGTTGTGATCTTTTTAAAAGCTTAATGAATGTGGAAGTCAAGTCCTTCAAATGCAAAATAGCTGGCATTCTGGCAGGAGGTTTGAGTTAGGGTATTTCTTCCCCATATACCTCCTCCTGTCCCACCCTACCCAATCCCCCAAAAGAAAGGTACAAAAGGTTGCAGTTCTGCAGCATTACCGTTACAGGGAAGGCACTGGTTACCCACCAGCAGGCGGAAGGAAGACAGGGTCGTGTCACTTCAGAGCTAAGTGCCATAGTGCCTTAAGTCTTACTAAGGGCTGGATGTCTGTCAGGGAGGAGGTGTAAGGTGGGGTAGAAAGGGCCGAAAGATAAGAATAAAGGCAAAGGGGATGGCAGCTGGGGGAGGAGCAACCAAAACCATTAGCATTAAAAATCTTCCTACAAACTGGTTTCCAAACCCATTAAAACATCTAGTATCCTAAAATATTGATCTGGGTCTGCTTTCATTTTTCTTCTTAAACAAATCTAGACCTTTTCTGATTAAGGCTCCTAAATAATCCTTCCCTCCTCCCACCCACTTTCCCAAGCCCCTCACTTTCCCGTCTAAAGTATCAAACCCAAACCTACCAGCTTTTGACCGCAAGGTGAAGAGCCGACCTTACCAAGCTGTCAGGCATGAGTCTATATATAGCACTGTGAGTCACATGAGACACCTGTGTGTATGGTGGGCACCGGTGCTACCCCTCTTGGTCCAGTGGGGTCAGGGCCAGATGTGACAAGATGGGGTGAAGGGTAGGGGGCATGAGGTGGATCTCAGAGATTTCTGGCTGGTGGTCTGGCTTGCCAACCCGGTTCCCCACCCTTTCACACCCTCTGTAGAAGGAAGCAAAGCCTCTTACGATCCTCCCTACCCCACTTCCCTCCTCCTCCCTGCTTTCTCTGATCGGGTGGCACAGCTCCTAGGGCTTGGAAAGCTTTCTTCTATCCAGTGAGGTAACAGCGTTCTGCCTTCAAGCAAAGTACATGGTGCGCAAAGTATCCTGGTGAACTTGAACGGCTTTGGCCAGGGCCTGGGGGTCCCGTCCATTGCTCTGCCCCGATATGTGGCTCCCCTCTCCACTGAAAAATAAAAATGAAATAAGTACTTCCTGGTCAAATGAGCTGATTGCTACTAAATCCCCTCACCTATCCTAAGGTAACCAATCCCCACATCATTTTTTTTGTGTGTGTGTGTCCATTGAGGCATTTTATTTGTATGCATTACATCCCTATAAAAAGAATCCCAGGAGTTTCCTTTCTGTGTGTTTTTGTCTTGCTGCTTTGTGGTCCATGATGCCAGCTGAGGTTTTCACTACAATGAAATCAAACTGACAGGACAGAAGGAGATTATTCTGCCACGTTTCTGTCTTTCAGCTGCATATCAAACCAAGGGCTGATCACGCCACACTAGTTTAACCTGACTGTGAGGTTCACAACATTTTCCCACTCTATGATCATCAATGATTTCAAATTCGCCAATGTAACCATGCTTCATCAACATGGTCAGGAACCAGATGATGACTTTGGAGCGCGGCCGGATAAGATCCTACATTTGCTTCTCTTCTCGGCATTACTGACACTCTTACGAGCACCAGCACAGAAAAATGGCGGAAAGACCCCCACACCAATTTAAAAGAAAACCCCAAGCCAAGTTCTGGCAGATGAGCCCAAGGGTACCACACTGGACAAATTCCATTTCCTTCTACCCAAGAGAAGTTAAGAGGGTTCTGGTACAAGAGACTAAAGCAAAAAGGAGATCAGCCAGACCCTAGGCCTCACCTGTCATGCTCCTTGTCCACCAGGTGGTATCGTGCCCGGAAAGCCACCAAGCGGGCATAGTAGGCAGGTGCTGGGATAGAAACAGAGCGTGTGCATCGTACATAAGTGTGGCACAGCTGGTATGTCAAGATCTGGAGCTCATCTGCTGTGAAACGGTTGTCATCCCAAAGGACATAATAATGGGATGGTCGGCTGGTACCCTAGAGAGAATAGAAAGGTGAGGGGCCCCAGATTTGGCAGAGGAATGGCTGTTGATAAGAAACAGGATCACTATGAAGAGCACTGCTAGAATGGATGACCCACATATGAACAAGCTGACATAAAGCCCCTATGTAGTAAAGCACCCTTTCTATTGGCAACCTGCCCAAAATGTTCAAAGTACATTTCTGTTCAAGGTGCACTTGCAGTTTAGTAAGAAAGCAATTCTGATTTGAATGCTACTCAGTGGTAACTGATATATCCAGAGTCAGTGGGAATAATTAACTATCTTTGATCCAAGGGAAATTCCAGAACATAGTCCAGCTACCTGGATGCCTGCATGGCTACAAAGGTAGAAGTCAAATTCAAATGGGTGGGTGATGTTGGTGTCCACAGTAGTCCCAGCAGGGATGTTACCACTCTTCCCAATCTGTAGAGAAACAAACACAACAAAGATCTCCAGACCTGCCTCGCCGTAGCTAGGGCTCTGGTTCAGTTCTACTCTGACTCCACCAGAATCCAAAGAATTCAGTAGAAACTGTTGTTCCCAGAGGATACATGGTCTTAAAATAAAGGACTTCTGAATTCAAATAGACCTGCATTCAAATCCTTGGTTTTCATTTATTAGCTGTATTGTTTTTTTTTTGTTTTTTTTTTTATTAGCTGTATAGTCTTATCTAATTATTTAAACTCTCTTGAGCTTAAATAATTATATTAATTATAGCATCTACCTCACAGGGTTGCTGTGAGAAAGATGCCTTGTACAGTATCTGGCACTTCTAGGAGAATTTCAATAAATGGTAGCTCCCTTTCCTTTGCCTGGGAGCTGGTCTATATATGGGGTCTAGGCCAGGGAGCTAGTAGGAGGGAAACGAAGTATAAGGGAAAGGGAGGAGAAGGGGAAAGCTAAGTGAGGGAGGTGCTAGAGAAAAGACCGTAAGAGCCAGGAAGAGAAGGGGTCAGAAAGGATGGACAGATCAAGAACTGAAAACTCAGATTTTATCGGAAGGATTTCTCCCCTACAAGAGAAGGGAGACAGGACGAGGGTTTGGGTGACCTCCACTAACTCACTCGCTCATTCTTGTCAGCACAAAAAAGGCGTGTGTGATGGCGTTTCTGCACCACAATGTAAGTGATCCCAGGCTGGTAGTCCTTTTCCAGTTTGATGCAGGCATCACGGATGGCCAAGAGCTCATAGTGGAGGATCTAAGCACAGGGTGAGAAAGGAGACAAAGAGACACATAGCTCCTCTTGAGTTCATGCACTTTTCTGAACTAAGGGACTGCTCAGCTTTTTGTTTAGCGTCCCTTTATAAGCTGATGCTCAACCATTGGGAATGCCAAACCCTTTCATTCAAAATAGCTTTATACTCAGTTCACCTGGATCTGTTCCTATAAAACCTTGACTGGAAGGCTTGGTATACCATTTGAGCACTTACCTGGTTCCTACTCATAGAAAGACCTAATGTTCACAGAGGAATCACTAAAATCAATGTCCCAAATATGTTAATTCAAAAACTAAGAGGATAATGGGGGTTTTCTTCCTGTGTGTTCCAAGAGCAGACAGGGTTTGGACCACCAGTGAAGAGCAGACTGGTGCAGGAATGGTCAGGAATGGGTGCAGAGGTAGCAGATGAATTCAGTCCTACAAAGAAGCAGGATTACAAGAAAAGGGGCAAGCTAAGGAAGATGTCACAAGTAAACAGCAATAGGTATTAACTGTGATCGCCTTGGACATCAGATATAGGAAGGTAAATATGGTAGAAAAAGATAGGAATTGAAATCAAAGCTAGATTTAAGCCCAAATTTTATCGAGTTGTATTAATCTTCTTCCATGCCTATCAATGTTACTAAGAAAACTAGTCTCACAAAGCTGCCATGAAGACTATGACAAATGATTATATAAAATCATACAAAATCTGGTAGAGGTTTAATAATGCTGACCATTCTGCTGAATAGTCTGAACTTTAGCTCAAGGCTATGTGAAGCCACTACACATATCTGAACAAAGATGTGATCTGATACATTTATCTAATATCTTAGAAAACACTAGATAGATGACTTGGAGAAAAGTGTGTGTAATGGTTAAAAGTATAAGGACTTTGGAATCAGATCAATTTGATTTCAGCTCCACTTTTATTAGCTTAGAAGAAACAGAAAATATCATTTAACATTTCCAAGTTTCAGTGTCTTCCTCTGTTACATGGGAATAACAACTACTTCACAGAGCTATGGAAAGCAGTATATAAGACATCTGAAGTGCTCAGTGGAGTTAATGGCACATAAGAAGTGCTTGATAAATGGTTGTTGGTAAAGTGTTGTTAACTCAGTTCTGACTCAGCAACCTTGTATAGGTTTTCCAAGGAGTGAATGATAGGTTTGAACCACCAACCTTAAGTTTAGCAGTCCAGTGCTTACCCTACAGTGCCATCTCACTTCTTACTCTAAAGCTTGAGCCCTACAAACTTGCTTTTTTTAAATAGAAATTTTATTTCTCAACATAAGTACCACCAAGTTCAAGACACTTGCAAGTGATACCAGTCATTAAGCCCATCCCTAAAGAACTGAGGGTCCTGGGAATTTAACCATGTAAGTGCAGTCTTTTTTACATTATTAACTGAAGAAAAATGGGTATCCTTTAAAGATTTTTTAGGAAACAAAAGAAAGTCAGAAAAAGACAAATCAGGGCTGTAAGGGGAATGTCTAATAATTTCCCATCAAAACTCTTACAAAATTGCTCTGGTTTGATGAGAGGACTGAGCAGGAACACAGTTGTGATGGAGGAGGATGCTCTGGGAAAGCTTTCCCAGGTGTTTTTCTGGTAAAGCTTTGGCTAACTTTCTCAAAACACTCTCATAATAAGCAGCTACTATTCTTCTTTAGCTATCTAGAAAGCAAAATGCCTTGCGCATCCCAAAACTTCTCCTCTTGATCTGTCTGACTGCTTTCACTGGATCACTTCCACCTCTTGGTAGCATTGCTTTGTCTGTGCTTTGCCTTTAAATCATGTTGACAAAGCCATGTTTCATCACCTGTTAAAATTTTTCCAAGAAAAGCTTCAGAATCTTGATCCCACTTGTTTAAAATTTCTATTGAAGGCTCTGCTCTTGTCTGCAGCTGATCTGGGTAGCCCCATTTGGGCAGAAACTTTACTCAACAATACTCAACAGAATTGTGTAAGCTAAACCAATTGAAATGTCTATGGCATTTGGCTTTTTTTATTCCCAATAATTTTTTTTTTTTATTGTGAACTGAGTGATAGTTTACATGGAAAAACATTGGCTTTATATCATTGTTTCATTGCAATCATCATTCAACAGTATTTGCTTTCATTCCCTCTGGTTTGTTTGGGTTTTTTTTTTTTTGGTGGTGGTGGTCGGAGGTAATGTACACAGAAACATTCGGGAATATATAATAATTCAAACAACCGAAGGACACATTCTGCAAGCCTGCCCCCTTGCCACCAGCACTCAGTCCCTCTCTTTCCATGAGTCTAGCCCTACAAACTGTTTTAAGAAGCACTCTCCAAGTGATTTAGGTGTGGAGTCCTGGTGTGGTGCTGTGGTTTAATGCGCTGGACTACAAAGTCACTTTGAACCACAAGTTCAAGTTCCACCATCCGCTTCTCGGAAACAGTATACAGGGTTGCTCAGTCGGATCCGACTTAACATCACTTAATGACAACACCTCCATGTGATTCCAATGTACACTAAAGTTTGAGAACCACTACAGAATTTGTCTTTAACTAACATGACATGAATCAACTACTAAATAGGCACTGAGGATCGTCTGCTACAAGAAGGAAATCTATTAGATGCTTGTACACTCCACCTCCCCTAGTTGTGATCCCTGCCCCCAAAAGTACCCATTTAACTAAGCTCTCTAGAAAGTAGCACCTCCCAGCACCAACAGCTTAGGAAAGGTAGCAGCACCTAGCCCTGGAGAGTCAGTGTGAGGGCTTTCTCCACTTACTGTGATCCCTACCTGGGGAAGCTGGCCTTCAGGGACCCCATCTCTGTAGAAGATGATGCGGGTAGGCTTGAAGCGGGTTGACTTGTAGAACTGGATGAGCAGCTCACGCACCATATAGGACAAGTCTTCAATGATCTCCTGCCGTGGTCTCTGCACCCGCACAGTAGCACAGTAACGGCTGGGGTGCGCATCCATGCTCCCTACCACCTGATAATCCAAAAGCTAGGATCAGCTACCAAAACCTTCATATTGTGGGTTTAGATAAAAGCTTCTTGACAAGAAAACAATTGTGTAATGGAATGAGTAAAGTTTAGGATTCACTGAGTCCTGGGTTACAAACTCTGTTCTATCACTCATGCAGAAGTTACTTAATTCACCTGATCTTCTTTATACTTCCTCTCAAATGTAGCTAAGAATAAGCTGTTTGCAGTGCTGTGGTACATATAAAACACCTTTCACAGGGCCTAGCCCACAGGTAAGTACCAGACAAATTTGATTTCCCTATCACTTGCAGAGGGGTATGTGAGGGTTTGGCAATATGAACTTAAAGAGTAACCTCATCCAGTTATGTTTGTCTTTATTTCCACTCAGGAACCACTGCGCTAAGAGCGCTCTTGGAGGTAGTGTTAACAATGTCATTTTCAAAGGGGTAGTGGGATACTGACTAGAATACAGAATAAACAGTCACAAGTATAAGAGGGATATATATATACACTGTTATGTGCCGTGGAGTCAGTTCCGACTCATACCAACCCTGCACAGGGTTTCCGAGGCTGTAATTATGTGAACAGAAAGTCTCATCTTTCTCCTGCGTAACAGCTGGTAATTTTGAACTGCTGACTGTGAGATTAGCAGCCCGAATCGTAGCCACTACACTACCAGAGCTCCATATATATTAGTGTTGGCTTTCCCTGAACTTACTTTAATAAATCAGTCTACATAGAAAAATGTGAGGGTTGAATAGAAGTAAGTGGGAAGAAGGGCCTGGTCCTTAGCAACTTGGAACACCTTAGGGGAACACAGAAGTAAAGATATTTAATAGAAGGATGGAATGTAGGCAGAAGAGGAAGGACAGTCCCAGCAACTAAGTAATTTTCTTGAACAGAATTTAGTGAAGAGCTATAGTCATCCCACTATATCCCAAAAAGTAGGCACGTAGAGAGACAAGAGATCAAAACACACACACAGAGCAAAAGAGATGGAGACTGGGCCAAGTCTCTGGGCACAGCCAACACTCTCACTGCTATTTCCTTTCCTTCCCCATAAAATACCATAAATTTAGTTTTGCTAAGATACCAAGGGTACAGATAATGCAATGGTCAAATATCTTATGAAGGGTCAAGAGTCAGAGCAGAGGGAAGGAAATCATGTGTGGCCTTGGTGGCTCAGAGCTAAGAGGAGATCATTATGAGATAAGTTGCACAGTATCACTCACTGCTGTGATAGAGGGTTTTTTCCCATCCCCTGCAGGGGGATGTGTAACATCTGCTCCCAGGAATATCACTGGCTGCTGAAAGACGGCAGAGCTGAGCAAAGAAGAGAAACAATGGTGAGGAATTGAGACCTCTCTTCTTGGGACCATCCTAACAACCACTTTAGTTCTTTCCCCCTTATCAGATTCTCTCTGCAGGGCAGGGTTCTATAGCTTCATCAACACCCAGGATGTACCTTGACAAGAACAAGTAGACAAAAACGTTTCATACCGCTGGTGTGGGACTAGGATGTTGTTTATGCCACCAAGTTTGACATTGATCTTGAGGCAGAGGTTGGACAGGGTCTGAGGCGAGGTCTTAACCACATTCTTCACTTGCACACACTGTGTAGCCATTCCCAAGAGTGTATCTCCAACACGCTTCACCTCAGCTATGGGTAGGGAGAGAACTTATTAGTGCAGTCAACAAACATTCACTAGGTGCTTAAATGCCAGGTACCACATAAGGTTCCAGGAACACAATGGGACCAGAAACACAGAGGGTCCCTACTCTTATGGTGTTTATTCTCTATTTTTGAAAAATCATGAAAATCACAAGGATAAATGCTATGAAAAAAAACTTCATGAAACTATGAGAACATATAAGGGGTAATGATCATGTTAAGAAAGGATTCTTAAGTAAAGATTGAACTAAAATCTGATGGAACAAAAGACTTGGAGGATTCCAAGCAGTGGGAACAGCATGCAAAAATGCACTCAGTCAAGATATATTTAAGATAATGAAAGGCCACAGTAGTTAAAAATGAGAATACGTAGACCATAATGTGCAGAAAGAATATGGTCATCAAACTCATCTATCAAGATGAGAATAGTTTAAGAATGTAATCAAAGACATGGAGAGAAACAAATGGACTGAAGGGATATTTAAGGGATTCAGTTATGGATAGGATATACAAACAAGGGAAAAGATGCTTTATGAAGAACTTATTTATGATTAACTTGTGTCATAGGTAGACAAATCATAAATTCTTTTTGAGACATTCTGAATTTGGAGTGCTTCTGGGTCATCCTAGTTAGGATATCAACTAGGCAATTGCGTGTAGCAATCAGAATGTCTAAAAATAGTATGAAATGGAAATGTTAATTCAGGATTGCAAAGGAGTTCTGGTCCTAAATCTGTCTTTAATAAAGTCAAATGTATATGTAAGTTGGAACAGTAAGGTATTTTCACGTCTAACGTAAGTTAGTCTCAGTATACATTATACTTTCTGTGAATAAGAAACATTACAGAAACATCCCAGTTACACTAAAATGTCTTTCAAATAATAATACATTAATAAAATAAGAATGTTTTGATACTGTTATTAAGAACCACTGTATATACCTTGAGTTTTTAATACTGTAGGATTTATGTGCATTGGTTCATAACTAGTTATGAACCTAAGTTGGGTGTTCATAACCCAGGGACTGCCTGTTGAACACAGGTAGTAATTGAAGGCATGGTCTCAGAAGGGATTACCAGGAGAGAAAAGAGTGAAAGGAAAATCTGAATCTTGAGGAACTCCTAATATTTGAAGAGTAGGAAAAAGATGAATTGCAAAAGAGAAACATCTAAAAAGATAGGAGGAAGACCAAGATAATGTTGATCATAAATACCAAAGGAAAAAACATAGTGTTTCAAGAAGGAGCAAGTTGTCAACAAAATTATATCTTGCTAAGAGATGAGGTAGAATGAAGACAGAAATGTCCTGAGGATTTAGTGACATAGAGGCAAAAAGTTTGGATGAAGTCAGGTATCAAGGAAAGGATGAAGGTTTGATATGTTTACAATGCAAGAGACATGAACATGTTTAAAAAACTAAAGTGGCCATTTCCACTTCCAAGAGACATGGAGTTAGTTATTAATGACGAACTAGTGCTCCTGTAAAGCACATTAAAAAAAAAAAAAAAATCAGAAAAAAAAAATCTAAAAATCATCTTTTGACAGTATCACGAAGTTGTTAAGACAACAAGAACTGAAGGAGTTTGCGAAAAGCCCAGAGGGAGGGAATCTCACAAAGGTGAGTTATGTTCTGAAGCTGTTTGTTTGTTTTATACCTTGGGTACCTTTGCTGGCTTTAACTATAGGCACAGACCTGATACTCCCAACTTTGGACCAACAGAGGGCCACTACTAGAGGGTTAAAAAACCCAACAGAATTGTTGACAAAAATAGACTCTAATTCTAAATGTAAAAGAAAAAAAAAAAAGAATAGAAAATTGAACTTTGGACAAGCAAAGATTTCTTAAACAAGATACAGAACGTAGAAAAGGAAAAAAAATTGTAAATTGAGTTATCTTAAATTTTTAAAGTTCTATTCAACAGACAGCAGCATTTTAAAGGTAGGAACACAAGTCACAGAGCAAGGGGGATATGCAATATGCATATACAATAAGTAATTATAAAGAATGCTATAAATTAGTAAGAAAAAGGCAGATTATCACTAAACACACACAAGAATAGCTAAAATAAAGGAGACAATATTAATTTTAGTAATGATGTGAAGAAACTGTAATTCTCATACATTGCTGATGGAAATCGAAATTACTATACTTAAAACTCCCATTCCTATAAGATGTGTTGGTTATTATTCACAATTGGAATGCAAAGATTGGAAACAAACAGGAAGAATCAGTGGTTGGAAAATATGGCCTTGGTGACAGAAATGATACTAGAGATTGCCTGATAGAATTTTGCAAGACCAATGATTTGTTTATTGCAAATACCATTTTTTAGCATAGAAGAAGACTATACACATGGACCTCACCAGATGGAATATACAGAACTCAAATTGACTACATCTGTATAAAGAGATGGTAGAAAAGCTCCATATGATCAGCCAAAACAAAGCCAAGGGCAGACTGTAAAACAGACCATCAACTGCTCATATGCAAATTCAGGCTGAAGCTGAAGAAAATTCTTAAAAGTTCACGAGATCCAAAATATGACCTTTAATATATCCCATCTGAATTCAGAGATTACCTGACAAATAGATATTATGCATTAGACACTAAAGACCAACGACCAGAGTTGTGGGATGATATCAAGAACATCATACAGGAAGAAAGTAAAAGTTCAATAAGAAGACAATAAAGAAGGAAAAGACCAAAATGGATATCAGAAGAGACTCTGAAACTTGCTCTCCAGGGTAGATATACTAAAGCAAATGGAAGAAGTGAGGAGGTACAAGAGTTGGACAGATAGAGAAGACAAAGTCAAATATGATAATGAAATGTACAAAGACTTGGGAGTTAGAAAACCAAAAGGGAAGAACACAATCAGTAGTTCTCAAACTGAGGGAATGGTAAAAAATTCAAACCTCAACTTGCGGTATTGAAAGACTCTATGGGCAAATTATTGAATGATGCAGAAACCATCAAAAGAAGACAGAAGAAAGAGGGGTGGGGTTGATGGCGGATTAAGGGGAAGCTCCGTGCAGACCTCCAACAGCAATAACACAGAATATTGGATGAAGCAGGTTCAGGGGACAGTCCCAGAACTCTGAACTACAGATAGAGGAATATTTAGAAGGATCGAGGGCTTACTGCTAGTGGGATTTGTAGCAGAAGCCAGAAAGGTGGCGTTTTCTGATCTGCATTGCCAGCAGGTGCCGGAGCAGCCATCTTGGGTATAATGGAGCAGGATCAGAGGAGTGCTCCCACTGCAGAGGTCTGATAGATCAAAGGAGATAAAGGTGTGAACATTTTTTCTTGTTCATTGGTCTCTCACTGTCTGTGTACCTCCACTCTGGTGACTAGATGGGGTGCTAAGTGAGTGGACACCACCCCTACCCCCCGCCCTGGAGGGGCAAATGTATGGATCTGCTCAGCTAAGACTACAGCACACAGAATCTAGGGGCAGAAATCAACAGGAACTGTCTTAAAAGTCTCCCAGAACAGCTCCATCTGGCTGAGTGAGGGGTGTTAAAGTCATACTCATATTTTGCTACAGTTGTTTTTCTTTTTGCAATTATTGACTGTAGTATATAATCTGGGTTTTTTTTTTAAATGGCTTTACTTTTTGTTTTTTTTGGTTCCCCTTTTACTTTGGGGGTGGAGGTCTCTTTCTCTCTCTACATTACCCAAGAAAAGACAGCAATTGGGGTCATAAAGACAAGCTACAACAATACCCTATAAAATCTCACCATTCAGGCAAAAGCCAGTACCAGCTGTTATACACCAGATAGACAGCTAACACCTGCTACTCAGTTACTCTGAGTTGAGTAATAAGAAAAGTGAAACAGCACATCTCCTAATCATGTCTATCTAAAGACAATCAGATTCCTGAGGAGACT
>NW_006408624.1:2940863-2948764 GCF_000296735.1 Chrysochloris asiatica | reverse complement strand
TGGAAGGCAGGCAGGCTTTGGAACTGCCTGAGAAGGAATTCAGGAGAATGATATTGAAGTGCACCCATGTGTTTCACAGAGGGGTTAAGAAAAATAAGACATCAGGAAAGCGCTACAGGAACTATCAAATAAGATAGACACTTCAATGGAAACAATTCAAAACCTGCAAAAAGAGGTCCAAATGATAAGTAATGAAATATCAGAAATGGACAATACACTGAAAGGGCAAAGGAGTAGAACTGAAGAGATGGAAGCCAGAACCAGTGAGCTGGAAGACAAATCTCTCAATACTGCTAAGATAGAAGAGAAAGCAGAAAAACGGATTTAAAAAATCTGAAGAAAGTCTAAGTCCATGTGGGACAACATGAAGAGGAACAAATTAAGAATTATTGGAATTCTGGAACAGGAAGAATCACAGTGGAATTCTGAAACAGGAAGAATCACAGAAGTCCAGAGGAGACAGTTGAAGAACTTCTGGAAGAGAATTTCCCTAACATCCTGAAAAATGAAAAGATAACCATACGAGAAGCTCAACAAACCCCAGAAGGATAGATCCCAAAAGAAAATCACCAAGACATATCATAATCAAGCTCTCCAAACAAAGATAGGAGAGAATCCTGAAAGCAGCTACAGAAAAGAGAAGTGTTACATACAAAGGCATGTAAGTAAGATCAAGCTCTGATCTTTCAGCAGAAACCATGTAGGCACGAAGGAAATGGTGAGACATATATAAAACCCTGGAAGAAAAAAAACTGCCAGTCAAGAATCATCTACCCAGCTGTTAATCAAATACAATGGTGTCATAAAAATATTTCAACATAAACAGAAGTTAAGGGACTTTGTTAAAGTTAGCTCAGCACTACAAAACATCCTAAAGGGATTTCTGTGGACTGAGAATCAACAAGAACAGACAACAACCAGAGAATGACATACGTGGCAACACCACCCGGAACTCAACTGACAGATAAAGAGTTCAGAACAGAATGAAACTATAAGAATGAATTCAGAGGATCTGGGAGGTCAGTCTTTGATCCAAACAATTACAATGTGAAAGAAGGTAAAAATACAGGAACAGATAGCTAAGAGATGAGAGGTCAGATAGATTGCAGGATAAAACGGGCCGTTTTAAATGTACGAAAAAGTTAATGGAATATAGGGTAACTGCAAAGAAAATTAATACTCAAAACATACCAAGAAAATGAAAATCCAAGAATAACATGGAAACATTAAAAAAATGAAGCTTAAGAAAAGATACCCTTGTCAAAAGAAAATTTTTCTTTGTTGGCTACCAAGGGTGGCAGGGAGGGGACAATAGAGCAAAGGGTAGGGGATAGACACATCATAGTTCAGGTGTTGGGAAGGGCAATAGACAAGAGGGAGGGGGATGGAAGAACATGACAGATAGAGGAACACTTAGGCAGGTTTGCATGGGATAAATGGGACAGAGGTAAATAGTGATGTATGCTCAACAGGGCTCTATGATACAGAGATGGAGGCCGAGTCTGAATGGGTAAAAGAAGGAAAATAATGTTAAGGTGCTTCACTTCTTACGAATGTTGGTTTCCCTTGCATACTATTGTAAAATGGACACTTGAGTGGGATAGAAAGGAGTTATCGGGAAACAAGATTACAGAAAACTTATGTGCTGTCTCCAACCTCTAATTGGAATACCTAAAAGGAGTTCCAGAACTTGCCCACTGCAATAGGCTTCTTTTGAAGACCTTAGGTAGACTCTTGAGCCCCAGTCAGAAAATTCTGAGGTGGGACATTTCCACTTGAAAGGCATGCAGACCAGCTTGGAACATCTAGAGGAACAGAAGATACTTCTTGAAAGAAAGACCAGCAGAAAAAATCCAAATTAAAAATGGCAGTCTGCTATGCTACTACAAGAAAAAGCAAGTTGATCTCTGGAGAGCCATCACAGCAAGCAATGAAGTCCCTTCAGGATAAGCCTCCCTCCAAGACTGAAACTCAAAGGGAACACATGAGCAGGCATGTAAGTTTACTGGCCACCAGGTTGGTCTACTGGTGAGTGGAAGAGGAGGAAAGGCAATAATGAAGAAAAGAGCTGAGTTCAGCCATGTTCCATAGACTCCTGTTGACCTGGACATGAACGAGAGAAGAAGAAGGGCTGGTTGGTCTGAAGTGTGGTGACTCCAAAGCACATGGACAAGGACCTAGCCACAGAGGGCTACAGCTGATAGTGAAGCATCCAGCTAATATGAAGTGAGGGGAGATGCACAAGAATGCCCAAACTTGCACACAGTACCTATTTGACCTAGTTTCAATGGCTTGAGGATCAGAATTCGAATAGAAGAAGATAAAGAAATTTGATAAAGGAAACAAGTATAAATTGTTACAATTTGCTGAGCTGGACCTATAAACTTATGGATGTAGTAGCTCAAAATACCAATTGAGAGGAAAGAAGTTTTCACATCATGGATCAAACATATCCTCTCTGTACATAAGGCTGATAAGGATGGGCAACTTATACATTGTCTACCTAAAATGGGAGGGGGGGAGGGCTATAAAGGCACAAAGTATCTTGCTTACAAGTTTTCAAGAGGGAATTTAGTTTCAGACTGAGGGAAAAGGTAGACTTTCCACTGAATAGTTTTCATCTTGTCTAGACAGGTCTGGTGTAAGGAGATGGGGATAAGATTCTTATGATTCAATAGTAATTGTTATCATGACTAACTGCAACTGTCATATCTGTAAAGTTAGAACGTTTGTAACATAAAGGGAGGAATAGTTCATCTTACAGTCCAGGAACAGAGGACCCTAGGACCACCAAGGGAGAAGAGCATTAGCGAAATGTGGGACCCTATCCAGAAAAGCAGCAACACCAGAGATGGAGGCAAAGATGAGGACATGGGAAAAGTGGCTGAGGACTCCAGATTCATGGAAAGAGAAAGGCTGTGTGTTTGCGGCCAGGAAGTAGGCTTGCAGAATGAGCCCTTTGGTTGTTTAAATGATTACATATATATTCCTGAATGGTTTCTTTTCGTACATCAAAACAAAACAAAAAACAGAGGAAATACGGTTGAATGGTAATGCATGGAGACTATAATCATTGCAATGATATGAAATAAAATAGAGTAAGTGCTATCACTCAATTCACAATAAAAGCTTTAAAAAAAAAAGATGGAAGGAATACAGTCACTGTACCACACAAAGAATTGATCAATGTTCAACCATTTCAAGGCATAGCATATGATCAAAAATCAATGATCCTGAAGTAAGAAGTCCAAGGTGCACTGAAAGTACTGGTGAAGAACATGGCACTAGGAATTGATGGAAACTCATTTATCTATGCCAAGATATTTGGAGGACAGCAACCTGGCCAACTGATTGGAAGAGCTCCCTATTTGTGCCCATTCTAAAGAGAGGTGACTTAAGATTTAGCGGAATGAAGAAATCATCGGACAATATCTTTGATATCCCATGCGAGTAAAGTTTTACTAAAGGTAATACAGAAACGGCTGAAACCATACATTGACAGAGAATCCTAGAGGTTCAAGATGCATTCGGAAAAGGACGTGGAACAAGAGATATCATTGTTGATGTCTGATGGAGCTTGGCTATGGACAACATTGTGAAGTATGAGTATTCTGGAACACTTAATTGTGCTCATGAAGAACCTGTACATACACCAAAAGGCAGTTGTTCGATCAGAACAAGGGAACACTGAATGGTTTTAAATTAGAAAAGGTGTGTGCTAGGGTTGTATTCTTTCAATCTGTATTGAGCAAATAATTAGAAAAGCTGGGTTTTATGAAGAAAACTGTGGCATCGGTATTGGATGAAGACTCATTAACAATTGTGATATGCAGATGATACAACCTTGCTTGCTGAAAGTGAAGAGAACTTAAAATACTTACTAATGAAGATCAAAGAGCACAGCCTTCAGTATGGATTGCATCTCAATGTAAAGAAAAAATCCTCTCCACCGGACCAATAAATAACATTCTTATCAATGGAGAAATGAATGAAGTTGTCAAAGACTTCATTTTCCCAGTCAACTATCAGCACTTACGGAAGTGCAGGCAAGAAATCATATGACGTACTGCATTAGGCATATCTTCTGTACAAGACCACTTTCAAGTGTTGAAGGGTAAAGATTTCAGTTTAAGGTGCGTCTGACCCAAACCATGGTATTTTCAATAACCTCATATGCATGTGACAGTTGGACAGTAAATATGTAACAGCATAAAAGAAATTATGAATTTGAGTTATGGTGTTGGAGAAGAATATTAAAAGTACCATGGACTGACAAAAGAACTAATAGATCTGTGTTGGAAGAAGGACAGCCAGAGTGCTTCTTGGAAGCCAGGATGGCGACATTTCGTCTCTTATCCTTCAGACATATTATCAGGAGGGACCAACTACTGGAAAAGGAGATCCTCTGTTAAGGTGGAGGGTCAGAGAAAAGAAAGGACACCAACCCCACCCAAACACAATGGATTGGCACAGTGGCAGCAGCGATGGGCTCAGGCCTAGCAATGATTGTGAGGTTGCCCCAGAAACAGGCAATGTTTTGTTCTGTTGTTTATAAAGTCGCTACGAATTGGTACCGACTTGATGGCACCTAATTACTACTACTACTAACATACTTCCATGCTGAAATGGATACATATGTTCATAGGACATATTACAAGTTCATAGGACTTTCGCAAGTAGTGCTCCAAAAACCAAGAATGTTTTCTGGAGCATTACTTGTAATAATTCAAAATCAGAATCAACCAAAGCATACTCACAAATAATAGAATGTATACATAAATGGTGGTATAGTCTTATGATAGACTATCTATACATTACTAAGAATGAGCAATCTATAAACAACATGGGTGAATCTCACAAGCATAATACTGAGTGAAAGACACCAGACATATATTAGTATAAAAAACTTACACTGAAAAAAAAATGACCAACAATATGAATTTAGTTGGGAGGAAGGAGTTAAATATCCTAAAGACAGGATAACAACAGATTGGAGCTGGGCAAATATGACACTGTCCTTCTATACTCTCAGGACACCCACAAAACCAACTGGTCTTTACTTTATTCACCACAGAAAAAAACTTTTCCACAAACTTTTTACAGTCCTCTTGTATAATCAAGGAAATGCATGTTAAATTAAAGAGTACCAAGGTTCTAATCATGCTCTGAGGCTGGTGAGAAGGGTAACTTTGAACCTAATGAGACTTCTCTGAGTTAACACTGCCTTTCCCCAAGCATGTACTATATCCTCAAAGCAAGCTGTAACATTGAATTCTTCCTTTAATGGAGAGTAACATATACATGGATAAGTACTCAAGGCAATTCTTCTAACATTCTTTCTTACCTTCCACCCAAGGCGACTGATTTCGGGCCCAAGAGAGATATGGGTTAGAGATCATCCAATCTCTCTTAATAAGGAATTATCCTAGTAGTAGAAGGCTCTATCTTAGGTGCATATATGAGGAGGAAAGATTATTTCAGGGTAGAGTCAGATCACCTTCATGCTCAAAATAATTCTCAAGTAAGACAATAATTAATCAGAGGACTGAAAACTGAAAGACACAAGTTCACCCTATAGGTGGGATGATCAGAGAAGATTAAATAAGTAGCATTTAACCTGGGTCATAAGGATGGAGAGAATTTTAAGGACAAGTTGAGGAATAAGGACAAGGATACTAAGATAAAAATGATGTGAGTAAATCCAGATTGGAAGGCACAGATAAGAGAAGAGTATTTAGAATGTCTACTATGTACCAGTTCTGGTATGGCACTGTAGGATAAGCACAGGACTGCTAACAACATGGTTATCAGGTGAAATCCACCAACTGCTCCTTGGAAACACATCACAGGGTCACTTTGAGTTGGAACTGACTTGATGGCAACAACAATTATGCATGAGGCACTGTACTAGATGCTGCTTTTTATATAATTGATTTATAAGTTTCAGAGAGATGAGATAACTTGTCTAAGGTCAGTAAACTGGCATAGCCAAGATTGAAGTTCAATTTGGGCCATTTCTACAGTCAGTAATACTTCCACCATATTGTAGTTTATGGCTAGTTAAAGGTAATGGTATAAGACAAAGCTAAAAAGTATAATCAGGGTCTTGAAAACCTTTTATGTAGTAGTGAATGGGAACCAATGAAGGTTTCTTTTTGGTAGTACATTCATAAAAGTCTCATCAAACAATCTATTCAAGAAAGATTTAAGAAGAAAGGTTGAGAAGTAAATTGAACAGTGTAGATAGAGAACAGAGGGATGCATCATGGAAAAGATTGCAAAAATGGACATGGGAGGTGAAGTACAGAGAAGACACACAGACTCCAAAGTTTGGATGAAGGTATCCAGGAACAAGGTAATACCAAAAATAGGAGGTTTACTAGTAGAGATGACAAGCTACTAAAGAATGGTCCACATCAAAGCACTTTATATGGGAAGAGAAAAACATGTTTAACTCATTAATGTATCCCAGGATCTAGTATAGTGTCTGCCAAATAGTGCACCCAGAAATTTCTGTAGAAATAACGAGAGATGTCTAATGGGATAGACAGGTGTTGTGAATAGTTCAAGGATTAGATCAATATTTTGATAACATATATAAGATGACTGAAGCAGCTAAAATACATGAGAATTTCAATAGGATATTAAGACAAAAAGAAAAGGCAAAGGAAGAAAAAAATGAAAGGAGCCCTGGTGGAGCAAAGGTTAAGCACTCAGCTACTAATCAAAAGATCAGTGGTTCTAATCCACCTGTGACTCTAGAAGGAAAAAAGACCTATCTGCTCCAGTAAAAATTTTTGTTGTTGTTAAGTGCCATCAAATCAGTTGTGACTAATAGTGACCATGGACAGGGTTTCCAAGGAGCGGCTGGTGGGTTTGAACCACCTTGTGGTTAGCAGTCCAGTGCTAATCCTATGGTGCCACACCAGTACTTACAGCCTAGGAAATCCTATGGAGTCATATAGAGTCATTATGAACTGGGCAACAAATAAGAAGATAAAATGACAAAAAGAAAATAGGAAGATAATAGCAAAATGAGATGACAAGATTATGATAATGTGTTCTAGGATGGGGAATCTGAAGGTATTTGAGGGTTGAAGGGTATAAGACCCATATACAGCAGGATGAAATGAGAATAAGAGACCTCTAAGACTGAAACTCAAAGGGAACGCATGAGCAGGCATGTAAGCTTGCTGGTGACCACATTGGTCTACTGGTGAATAGAAGAGAGGGAAAGGCAGCAATGAAGAAATGGGCTGAGTTCAGCCATGTTCCATAGACTTCTGTTGACCTGCAGATGAGAGAAAGAAGAGGAAGGGCTGGTTGGTCCGAAGGGTGGTAAGACCTGAGGACACCTGAGCCCATGGACAAGGACATAGACACCAACTCATAGCAACCTTATGCACAGCAGAATGAAACACTGCCCAATCCTGGGCCAACCTCACTACTGTTGCCATGCTTGAGTCCATCAATGCTGCCACTTGGCTAATTAATCCATCTCATTGGGGGGGTCTTCCTCTTTCTCTCTGACCCTCCACCTTACCAAACATGGTCCTTCTCCAGTGACTGGTCCCTCCTGACAGTATGTCGGAAGTATGAGAGACGAAGTTTGACCATCTTGGCCTCCAAGGAGCACTCTGGCTGCACTTTTTCCAACACAGATGTGTTGGTTCTATATGCAGCCCATGGTACTATCAATATTCTCCTCCAACACCATAACTCAAAATCATCAATTCTTCTGCAGACTTCCTTATTCACTGTTCAGCTTTTGTATGCATATGAGGTTACTAGAAATACCATGGATTGGGTCAGGTGTACCTTAGTCCTCAAGCTGACATCTTTGTTCTTCAATACTTTAAAAAGGTCTTGTGCAGCAGATTTGCCTAATGCAATACGTCGCT
>NW_006408624.1:2906999-2937569 GCF_000296735.1 Chrysochloris asiatica | reverse complement strand
TGAATGTGAAGCTGATGATGTGCCCTGTAAACTTTCACTCAATCCAAAATAAAAACATTTAATTAAAAAATAAATAAATAAAGGCACGAAGTGACTGGCTTACATGGTTTCAAGATGGAGTTTAGTTTAAGAGTGTGTAGAGGAAGATAGAGTCCCCACTAAATAGTTTTTATCTTGTCTATAGATGGGTCTGGTAAAAAGAGATGGGGAAAAGATTCTTATGATTCAACAGTGACTGTTATCATGACTGAATGCGACTGTCACAATTGTAAAGGTAGAAGTTTTGTTAATAAAAATGAGGGAGTAGTTAATCTTACAGTCCAGAAACAGAGGACCCTGGGGCCATCAAGGGAGTAGGGCACAAGTGGAATATGGGACCTTATCCAGAGAAGCGGCAACACCAGAGATGGAGGCAGAGATGGGGACATGGAAAGAGGGAGCAGCTGAGGACTCTAGATTCATAGAAAGGGAGGGAATGAGAGCGGTCAGGAGGCAGACTTGCAGAATGTGCCCTTTTGTGGTGTAAAATATTATATATGCCTGAGTGTTTAAAAAAAAAAAAAGAGCTAAAATGAATAGAGAGAAAAACTGTTAATTGATGGTACATGGATTATAATCATTGTAATGAAACCAAGTATATGATTTGTTGAATGCAAAACTGATGATCTGCGCCGTGAACTTTCACTCAATTCACAATAAAACTTTAAAAAAAGAGAGAGAACAGGGTAGTAAGTAAGAAGAAGAGAAAGGCTACATCTTTGAGGCAGAAGGAACGGAGAGGGAAAATAGTATAAAGAAAGGAAAAGAAAAGAAAAGGGGGAACCTCTCAAATAGCCCAGGCAAAGCAACATGAACAGAACCACTACAATGTCCTGACAGAGAACAAACTCCTACGGACAGGAGTCCAGCCATGCCATCCTTCTAAATGGCCCACCTTTGACCCAGCCTGACATTGAAATCAGCACACAAAGGACCCCAGAAAATGTTACTGAGAGGGGGTGAAACAGGTAAGCAGGCTATGGGATGACACAATGGCTCATACAGACTGATATTCCTCGTATAAGCGGAGCACTAACAGTTGTGGCCATACCCACGAATCCCCAGGAGCTTCCAGTGAGCTGCCCTAAGAAGAGTCCCATCAACATTAACACTACTGTCCCATAAGAACTGTACCATACACTGGCGTCTTCCCTGGCAGGATAACAATAATGAGCTGCAGCCCTGAGTAGGTGTTCTTGAGATGCCGGAACATGGGCTCCACACTGTCTGCCCCCTGCGCATATTTGCAGAAGCAAGGCTGGCCTTGGATGGGCATCCCTGCATCTTTGGAAATCTTCCGCAGCTGGTCCGTGAAGTTCCTGCAGCATAAGTATGGTCATGATAGGAGGTGGTTAGGCCAAAGTGTAATACCTCTGACCAAATATCTGTATCTTAGATGCTCAGAATATTGACAGGTGATGAGGGAATCTAAGATAAAGGAGACACAAGCACAGCTAGTGGAAAAAACACACACATAAATAGTTTAGTAGGTCATGAAAGAGCTTACTGAGTGCTCAATGGTACTAGCAGAGAGCTGGGGGAGCCCAGAGAAGGGACCTGTGAGAATTCTCAGGGTCCTCACCTGACTCATACAACACTGATTCCTATGCTCCATTTCATGTCCTTAGCAGTAGATAGAAGCCTAAGAGGTCGGCTTCTCTGCTCAAAATTTTAAAAAATGACATTCCTATAGTGATGACAACACAGGAGATGGAAAAAATGAGCCCCCTTCCTCTCTTACTGGCTCTTTGAAACTGAGAACCAATTGCTTAACAAGCTTCTTTCCTTTGGATTTAGGGTTTTACCCTAGGAAACGAATAATGAGTTGGAAGAGAGGGTGCATGTATGAAGATTAAAAAAAAAACAAAGCTCCATAAATATACTAACAGAATATACCAATAGACTGAAATGAGCAACAGGAAATTTAATTTTTTTAAATCCTGCATGTAGATTAAAACCAATAGTGTACAAATAGAGTAATGAATGCCCATTATGTAGGAAATAAGGGTGACAGGTTTGGTTGTTATTACATAGCATATAAATATCAACATGACAGATTAAATGTAAAATCCAAAATCATTTAGATGACAAGGTTTCAAAGGGTTTGTAGAAAAATTCCATTATCTTTTCATTCCATTTTTCCATGAACCTTTTGAAGTCCCCTTATGTGTTTATATATAAAAATGCATAAATAAAATATGAAAGTTACAATAATGTATGAAAGTGGCTGTTATCAGAAAGGAGGAAAAGGACTAGGATGAAAGCTATAAAAGAACTTCAAATTTATGTGAGACCCATTTGTAAGGCATAGATGAGAAGGAGGGATAAATGGCAGTAAAATCACTAGAACAGAAAGAACAAGAAAGTTTACACACTGTGAAAATGTGACCAACATCACTGATCATTATATCTAGAAACGAATAGGAGTGAGTTTTGCCAAACAATCACGCTCACTAGGCTATAGTCACTTCTTTACATGGACTTTTCCTCCACAACTGTAAAGGTCAAGCTACATCTAAAAGCTTTGACAAATAAGCACAGAAATACTTCCCTGACAGTCAGACTGTGAAAATTCTGTTTTTGTCAGTTACAATATCTAAAGATACATATTTTTAAATATTATTATTTCCTTAAGTCATGTTATCAAAAACAAGATACTTTTCTTTAAAAAAAAATTTTTTTTGTTCTCTTGAAAAACAAGTTCTCATGGTTTTATAGTATATGTCTTTTGGGAATTAGGGTTTGCAGCATGAGAATGAAAAATTGGGAGAGGTGAAGGAGAAGCATTAAATTACACAGAAGAGAGTATTTTTTTAAAAAAAAAAAAACCCTGCCTATTTATTTGTAACATTTTTTTACTTTTTTTTTTTAAAGGTTAAAATAAATATGACGAAAATCAGGGTGATAGATACACAGGTGTTAATTATAGCTCGTGCTTTGGTAGAAAAACAGTAGTTCTTTCATTTCTCTGGTGTGGTGCTGTGGGTTAATGCACTGAACTGCAAAACTGTATGAATTACAAGTTCGGAAGTTCAAGCTCACGAGTTACTCCTTGGAAACCCTATACAGAGTCGCTATGGGTCAGAATCAACTCAACAGCATTTAACAACAAAACAACAATAGCATAGCTATCAAAAGAGTCAGAGTGTTACAAGATACAATATCGGACGTCTCCACTACAAAGAAAATGGTATTCCCAGTTTTCTCTCTACTGGCAGATCACACTTGGGATATTAGGGGGAGCAGTGTTGGGGGTCACAAAGTGTGCTGAGAGATGTCTAGGATGAAGAAGTTCTCAAAATTCTGTCCTAAATGTGATATAGCTGAAATAATAAGGCTTCTTTAACTAAAAAAAAAAAAATGTGAGGGTTGAACTTAGGTCTCCCTCATTCATTCCCAACTACCAATTTCTCCAATTACATAGCCACCTTCCACACTTTTCACCCTCTGTCAATGGAAAAACACCCTTCCCCTGTGCTCTGGATCCCAAGCCTTAATACACACTTAGGAACTTTGCTCCATTTACTTCCTAGGTGTTCTGGGTCCTATTTTCAGTCATTTGTCCTTGGATAATCATATCTATTCTCATGCCTGAGGATTTCACTATCTAAGAACCAAACATCTAACCACCATCAACACAGTTGTAAAAGCCACATTATTTCACCCTGAATTTAGGGGTCAGTGGAAGAAGAGGGTGTCTTAAGAACTAAACCCTTCCAACTATGAGAATGTAAGCTTATCAGTTGCTATGCCCCAAAATGTCCAAAACTAGTGGATTATGTCCCAAAATAAATGGACAGAGAAAAGAAATGGGAGTAAGAGAAGCACCCAAAGAAGAGGGTTACTCACAATGTGATTAAGACACCAAGGGGGAGAAGTGGAACTTCAAGGGAGCCTTTCTGATATTACTAAGAGAGCAAGCAGCCTGGCCTAAATGGAGTTAAAATCCCAAAAGTCTAAGAAAGGACATAAGCGCCCAGTAAGAGAAAGTACACTTGTGATTGTGGTGGTTGTATATGTGAGGCAAGTAAGGAATTGGCAGGAGCAGGACAACTATAATCCCCACTTTCCTGAAGGCTGCTAGAACTAATATTTACAAAAGCCCCAGGACCAGATGAATCCAATCAGGCATATTCTTCTACTGTCCTTGTCAATGTCCAAAGTGATCAGCTCCACTGACTCTTCCTCATCCCCCAAATGCTGACCCCATTCCAGATCCAGAAAATCAGAAACCCACTGCCAAGCTGATTCCAACTCAAAACATCCCATAGGGCAGGGTAAAACTGCTCTAATACTCCACAGGGTTTCTGAAAACTGCAAATCATTATAGAAGCAGCCAGCCTCATCTTTTTCCCACAGAGCAGCTGGTGGCTTTGAACAAGTGGCCTTGCAACTAGAAGACCAATGTTTAACCCACTGTGCTTCCAGGGCTCCTTATAATCTTAATAAATTGTTTTTTTAAAAATGCAGGGGAAGGAGAGGTGACCGTTTCCCCTACTCATTCATTAACTCAACATCATTCCCCCCACAAATTTGTTTCTCTAAATCATTTGACTGTATTTGTCTCACTGCTGTCACCTACACCCAGTCCCTCAACCACAGGTGGTTACAGACCATTACAAGTCATGTTCACCTAATTCGGGTCACTTAGATCCACATGCCGTACAGGACAGCTCAGAAGACCAACTGAATAAACTATTCTTTTTTGTTTCATAGTAGGAATACAAACTTTGAAGCTTCAGATCTGATTTGGTCCCACCTCTAGACACGTAACATGCAAACTCTGACCAATTACTTAACCTCTTTGGACCTCAGTCTTCTGAAAATGGATATATTATCATCTATTCAATGTGAAGATGAAATGAGAGACTATACATTAAGTAATTGGTGCAATGTTGACATAAACATTATAGTCATCACTACTAATAATTACTACCGCCAATGATAATAATTACAACAGTAATATAACTCAGGCCTCTCTAAGGGGATTCCAGTCCTGAACACATCATCTCTGACACAGATATGGCAGCTCCTGACTACAAACAGTAAAGGGACAAAAAGAAGTTTGAGTCAAAAAAGGGAAAGGGAAGCAGAAATTCAAGAAATCACAATGAGTACACTACAGATCAAATCTGCCCCCTGGAGATGAGAAGAGGCAAGGCAATTCTAGAGTCCTTCCCACTCTTCTACCCACACTACTCCCAACCCTCCTTACTTGAGCACCTCTTCTCGACACTGTTTCTGGGGTGCGAAGCAGGCGATGGCCCAGACTTTGATCTCAATCCCATTGTAGAACTGTTTGCCCCGCATGTCCCAGACACCCTGATTGGGTGTGGCAATGGCTCGGTTCTAAGGATAGACAAGAGGGGGCGCCCAGGTGAGCCTCAGTAGAGCCAGGTGCGTAGGGGAGCTAAAGCCCCTGCTATCCAACCCAACCTCCCCATATACCCCAGAGATGTTGTCTGGCCCTGACCCTGCTCACCCGGCCGCCGTACTGCAAGATAGGCGCCGGCAGCACTCGCCCTGTCACCTCCGTCATGTCATCCTTCACTTTGATCCCAAATTCCTGGATGTAAGGATCTAAGTTGTAGCTGGCATTCTTCATCTGTAAAGCAAAAGAGAATCTCATGAGAGCAGCCGTATGGCAATACTATCCACCCACTGGATTTCAAAGAGAGAGCCTTGAAGAAAGGCTGTGGGTGCCAAGGAATAGCCCTGGAAAGGGGGGAGAGATTAGGAGAGTGGGAATGGACAACACAAAGAGGTCAAGAACCAAGAGGAGCCCCCGGCACTAAACCCAGACTTTTGTTCTCTTGAGGGTTCTTATGAGGCAGAACATCTACACTACAGAGTTCCCAAAGACTGGACATGCATCTTTCTGCAGCCCCACTGACCAGGCGACTGATCTCCTCCTGTCTGTCTGGCGCCGACCTCGCTGTAGCCTTTATCATAGTCGAAGTCTGGTTGTCAGTCAGTTTCTTGATGCATCGCTGCCCAGCCACAATGTTACAGACCTGAGGAGACAAGAAGGACTGGTAGCTCTGGCCTGAGTGCAGTCTACCCTGAACCTACAACCCCACAGTAACAGAAGAGGCCTTGGCTATCAGTCCTGGGAAAGAGAACTGTAAAACCCCTTCTGCATACATACAAATATTCTCCTCTTGAATTTTACTTGATAGGTAAGTTGGGAAATATTCGTGTGCAATATGAAAGACAGTACAGCCACTTCATGAGGAAGAGTCTGAGATCCAGAGCCAGAGCAAGGCTCACATTCTGCCACAGTCATTTAATTACATGACTTTGGGCAAACTAGTGTTTCTCAGCCTGAGGTCTTATAAATTAAATGGGGATGGACAGTAAAAATCTCTTAAGGTTGATGGGAGATTTAAAAAAAATAAAGTGCTTAAAGGATTGAATACAGTTTTAAGACACAGTAAATACGAGTAAATTGTAGCATATATAAACTATTTACCAAAGGACTCAACATAGAGTTCTCCAAATACTAAGGCCTCATTAACTCAATATAGACAAACTGGATTCCTAAAGCAGTAGGCAGTTCTCCAATGAGAACTACATCCAATGAAGCTACATCCTGCACCCTACCAGGAGGACTAGGCATAGCTCTAAACTCTTGAGCTTAGTCTACAGAGATCACTGTTTCAGTTGGCCTAACATCAGTGTAAGGAACATTCCGCCCCTCAATTTCTCTTTTCCAGGCCCAGCATAACACTGAGGAGAAGGCTTTCAAGCGATGTACAAGACTCCCATCCTCTAGTATACTGTATTCAGACTGTCGTGAACAAGAAACCTTATGGCAGAGTAGAGAAACTTGTATTTGAGATCCAACTTTATCATTTCTAGGTGATGCCACATTGAACAAGCCCCTTAAACCACTCTGAGATGTAACTTCTCTAATCTCTAACATGGGAAAAACACTAACTGTCTCATGAGGTTGCTCTGAGGATTTAGACATAATGAAATGTGTAACTTGCTCCTGTAGGGCCAATACCCTGTACGTATTAGTGCCCACCCTAATTCTCAGAGTTCATGCTGAACAACAGAAGTGGATAGATCTCCTGCCTTTAACTTTGTACTCCAAAAAATACTCAAAATAATCATTTCACTTAATGAAAATCCGGACTTGTTGAAATTTGTAAGGTTGTGCTCTTGAAGACACCTGGAATTTGTAACACTCTCCATATAGATGATTTCAGAATCAAAACTAGCAAAAGACTAAAGCAGGGAGGACCCATCAGGACCTTGTCTATCTTATTAAGTCCTAGCACCAAGAAGGTATATGATACACAGATAGTAAGAACTCGATATATATTTGTTAAATAAACAGCAGTAGAAATCATGACTAAATGATTTTTTTCTGACACTCTCAATGGTCTGGATGACCATTTAAGGAAGACATGGAAGGGAGGCACTGGCTAGCACTGGTTTCTAACTACAGGAATGAACATAATTTCTATCATTTTTCTGCTCACAATCCTCTAATGAGTTCCTATTACCATCAGAACAAAATCCCACCTCATTGACTCTGAGTGGACTAAAAATCCCACAGCAATGAAGCAGCGAGCAAAGCCCTACAATGTTCAATAGACTTCTGTGAACCCGGGTGAAGACCTGGTTGGCCAGCAGTGTGGCAAGACCTAGGGACTCTTGGGTCCAGAGTCAGTGACATAGCCACAGAGGACTAGAGTGGAGAGTGAAGCATCCAGCTGATAAGAAGAGAGGACATCTGCACAAGAACACCCACACTTACAGATAATATTCACTTGACCTGGCTTCAATGACTGGATGATCAAAGCTCAACCAGAAGAAGAAAGAAGAGGAAAAAAAAAGCATAATCTGATACAATTTGATGAACTTGACCTACACCTATGGATGCAGTAGCTCAAAAGAGGGAACAAATCCTTACAGCGAGGATCAATCCCACCCCCTCCATACACAGTGTAGACAGGGATGGTCAACTTGGACACTGGCTACCCAAAATGGGGGTGGGGTGGGGTGCTACAAAGGCAAGAAGTGACTGGCTTATAAGCTTTCAAGAGGGATGCTAGATTCATAGAGCATGGAGGATGGTAGAATCTCCACTGAGTAGTATATAATCTGTCTAGGCAGGACTAATGAAATGAAATCCGGATGGATCTCTTGTGATACAATAGTGAATAATTGTTATCTGGGCTGCTTGTGAGGGTTGGAATTGCAAAGGTAGACATTTTTTAGCAAGGAACGGAGTGATTAACTTTTCAGCCTAAAAGAGGACGTCCCTGAGACCATCAAGGGAGAAGAGCAGAGAATGGGACCCTACCCAGAGAAGCAGTAATGCCTGAGATGGAGGCAGAGATGATGACGTGGAGAGAAGGTAGTGTTGGGGACTTTAGACTCAGAGAGGGAGAGGGGCTGTGTGCTGATGACCAGGGGGCAGGCTTGCAGTGTATACCCTTTGGTTGGTTGATGATGCATGGAGGGGATTGTAACCATAGCAATGAAATGATATACTATAGGATGAATGTAAAACTAATGTTCTTCCATGTAAACTATCACATAATTCACAATAAAATATTAAAAAAAAAAAAATCCCAACCTTGCAGTTAGCAGCAAAGTATACTATTTGTACCACCCAGGGACTCTATTTGAAAACATACTGTGGCAAGGGTAAGTCTTAAAAACACTGTGCCTCATGGCTCAATTATCAGTTATGCACTAGATAGGTCTATAAGGGAGAACAACAACACTATTGAGATACATACATTATAGAAGGGCCAATCATTTGAGATCAAAAGGGCAGCATTTGACCAAAGACAAAGTTCAGAGGGGTTGGAAAAGAAAGAGGAATGGAAACAAGACACACAGGGAGGAAGTATTGGATATGTGAAGTCACATTAAGGAACTGCAATCAGTGAGATGAAACAAAGTGTGTGCAAGACTAATGATCTGCTCTGTTAACCTTCACCCAAGTCACAATAAAAAGTTAAAACAGCACAGTACACTAACGAAAGAAGTCACAAAGGACCCATGTTGTATGATTCCATTTATATGAAACGTCCAGAAAATAGATTACTAAGAAAAAATAGATTCCTAATTTCCAGGGGCTGGAGGGGGTACAGGGCAATAGGGGAGAGTGAACTGATGGCTAATGGGTCTGGGCTTATTTTGTTGTTGCTGCTAAGAGACTTGGAGTTAGTTCCAATTCATAGCATAGTTCTGTTATATAAAGTTTCCATGAAGTAGCTGGTAGGTTTGAACTGCTGACCTTGTGGTTTGCAGTCCACTGCTGATCCTACAGCAGCACACCAGGGCTTATTTTACGGGGGACAATAACGTTCTAAAATTAGATTGTGGTGATGGCTGACAAAACCCTGTGAATATTTCATTGAAAGCCTTAAAAGGAGCTCTGGTAGCATAGTGGTTATGAGTTGGGTTGCTAACCTCAAAGTCAAAGTTCAAAACTAACAGCTGCTCTGTGAGAGAAAGACGAGGCTTTCTGTTCCTGTAAAGATTTGTAGCCTCAGAAACCCTATTCAGAGTCATTATGAGTCGGAACCGACTCCTTGGCATTCCACCACTTAAAATAGGTATATTGTATAGGTTATGAATTATACCTTAATAATGTCACTTTCAAAATACTCTAGAAAATCATTATTATTTTTAAAATAAATTGATACTAACTCAAAAAAAAAAAAAAAAAAATCCCCAAATCTCATCTCACCAGATACTGGAACCCTCACACATTGGTGGTTAACTGTAAAATGGTGCAGCCACTTTAGGAAACAACTTGACAGTTCCTCAAAATGTTAAGCATAGAATATGCTTGATGACTCTATTATTAGATATAGACCCAAAAGAAATGAAAACATACATCTACACAAAAATTTATATACAAATGTTTAAAATCAACATTATTCACAATGTGTAAACAACCCAACCAACTACCAATTGATGAATGAATAAAATGTGGCAACACAAAAGAATATTATTGAGTTAAAAAAAGACTGATACATGTTACAATATGGAAGAATCTTGAAAACATTACGTGAAGTGAAAGTAACAGTTAAAAAAGTTCATATATTGTATAAATTCATGGTATGTCCATTAGATTTCAAAATAGTCCTAAAAAAAAAAATCCACCTACCCATGATAATCCTGTATGTTTGACCCTGCACTTCTCTCCAACAATGTTTTCTACTACATTTCCACTATACACTACATGCCAGCCAATATGGTCGATTCCTAGAAAAGCTCCAAGCTCACTGCTGTTTCCGGGTCTCTGTACTTGCTATTTCCTCTACCTGGAAGGCTATCCCCTCAGGTTATTTACAAAGCTAGTTCTATCATAATTTAAGACTCAGCTTAAATGTCTCCTAAAAGAGGCCTTCCCTGACCACAATAATTAAAGTAACTCTTAACATCCCCTTCACTCTTACTTCTATGACTTTAACCTGTTTATTATTGTTTTGTTATGAATATCATTATTATTATGAATTATGTTCCCCAAAAAGACATGATGAAGTCTTAGCCCCTATTATCTATAAACATGGACTTGTTTGGAAACAGGGTCTTTGAAGATGTTATCAGTTAATATGAAGGCACACTCCAGTAGGGTGGGTCCCTGTCCAGTATGAAGGAAAGCTTTATCAAAGAGAAGAAACACAGAGAACAACAGGGAAGAATGTGAGGACAGTGTCAGAGATGGCTGCAGATACCAGCCAAAGCCTTGGGCTTCCAGAAGCTGGGAGAGACAAGAAAGGATCTGGAGCCTTCAGAGAGAGTATGGAACTGCCAATACTCTGAATTCAGTTGGGTAGCCTCCAGAACTGTGTGCCAGTAAGTTTCAGCTCTTATAACTCTCCCAGTTTGTGATACTTTGTTATGACAGTCCTAGGAAACTAATACAGTTACTCCCCATAGCACTTAATCACTACTTGAAACTATCTTATTTACTTATCAATTTATTGTCTATCTCTCCTTTTTAGAATATATGCTTGAAGACAGCAAGAATCTTGCCAATCTTATTAACCTGCACCTAGAAGGCATATGATACACACATAGTAGGAGCTCAATATATATTTGTTAAATAAACAACAGTAGAAATCAAGATAGAAGTCCTTACATAAATTATTCACATTGGGAACTATCATTTAAACAGAAGTGAATTTGCTAAAAAAATCTCAATTTGCATTTTACCTAAAGCCTATCAATTTTGCTGGGATTGTCCCTATGAAATTCTGTTTATACTTCAGAATATATTGTCTTCATCCTACTTTCTGTGCATCAGCAACTATTCACTAAAATCCAAGTTTTGGGATTTGGGGATCTATTCTCCCTTAGACCTAACTCCCTCTGCTTAATTCTGAAATCCCAGAAGCTCACAGAAAAGTTTGGTCCAGCTACCCCACTCCTATTGCCAGAATAAAGTAATAAAGAGTAGTCTAGGCCAGTGCCTCCCAAACTTTAATGTGCATATAATTCACCTTTTGGGATATTCTGCAATTGTAATGATCTCCCAGATGAGTCTAATAACCGCCCAGAGGCTATACTGATCCACTGGTCATACTCTGAGCAAAAAAGAACTAGACAATGAGGACATTAAATGGTAGTTTGTCATTAAACACTTTGGTTATCATATACCAAACCAAATACAGCACAATTACTCTGCCTTTGTGTTCTGTGTCTTAAATAGCATTATTATTCTTCCCTTGTTGCAGGATTTCAAAGATCTGCTGAAGTTTGTAAAAGTATGCCAATCTTAGGGCTAACTTTTTTTTTTTTCCAAAAAGAACACACTGATCATTGGAAAAGTTGTTGTTGTTAGGTGCCATTGGAGAAATAAAGAGTTTACATTATAGGCAACATTCATTTTCACTTTCTGTAGAATATGTTACACTTCTATCTCCATCACATTTGAGAGACTCTGCTCCAGAGAGCACAGAAAGAGGAATTAAGAGAAGAACAGAAGTGTGGGTATCTGAAATCTCTGTCCTGGATAAACTAATTACTTATTAAACAGTAAAATACAGTTTGCACAGAGAACATTTCATAGAGTTAGTTCACATCACTCAGAATGACACTTTTCCAATAAGGCTGAGACCTCAAATGGAAGAACAGACCTCAGATGTTCAGTGTGTAGGTACAATGTCTGTTCCCCAGCCCAGCCACTACTTGGCAGCCTCACCTCTAGGGGCAGGTAGGTATGCTTTTGTTCCTGGCCAACTTGCAGGCAAGGCAGGTGGGGATACTTGAGCTGAAGGTTGTATTTCTGCTTGAAATACTGCGCCACTGTGCACTCCACAGTCTGTCCACTCTCCAGCTGCAAGGGAAACCTGTTTGGGGGAAGGGAAGGAGGTATCACACCCACAGCCAAGGGAAGCCCCAGACTTTGTCTCTACCCAGTCTCTTCTCTGAGCTCTGCCACTCATGGAAAGCAGGCAATATAGAGCTCCCAGGGAGAAGCCAAAGATACGAGAGGCAAGTGCCACAAAGGTCAGGACCATGTCTAACTCATCTGTATTTCTAGGGTTCAGTATAAATCCTGACACAGAGTAGGTACTCATAGTGCAGAATGATAGCCTGAGGTCAAGAAGAGGAATGGAATTCGTGAAAGCTTCCCAAAGGTCAAGCCCAGGGACCCAGATTTCTTTTTCAGGGAAAAGAATAAACTGAGAGAAATTCTAACATTTACAGAAGCAGAACAGGAATAAAAGTAACCTGCCTGTTCTATGTAAAGGTCAAAGAAGGAAAGGTGGAAGACCAAGAAGGTAAAAATGGTAAAGAGTAACAATGGAGTTGGGAAGGTTGGGAGACAGATGTCAAATTACCATAGCTTACCTTTAAAGACAAGACCAGTCCAAGGCTCACTCAGGGGCCAATAAAGTAGGGTTCAAGGAAGCAGGGAGTGTTTAAAATCTCAGCCCTGCTCTATAAACAGGTTATGGCTTAGCAACCCTGGCAACTTACGTCTGATGGCTAGCAGGGCGGCGGGTAACATTGCACACACGGTATTTCCTCTTCATCTGTCCACAGTGGGTCACTTCCACCTTCAGGCCTGGAATACACACATTTTGTGTCAGAGTTGGAATAATGTGCCCACACTTGGCCTTCCCCCTGGACATATCCCAAGGAGATTTCCTCTTAGTGCTAAAGAGAAAACGGTGCTATTTCCCTGTCTGATCCTCACCCTTTATCTCCTTGGTGAAACGAACACGCTGCGAGTCGGTGAGAGGCTTGGGCTGCTCATCTATGTTCCTGATGTCCAACACCTCACACATGAACTCAATCACCGGCTGTGCTTTGTAGAAGGCAGTGGCTGAGACTGTAGGGACAGGACAGGAATCACACAGCTCAGGTTCTGTCTTCTAGGATAAATGAAGGCACTGCTCTTTACACCCTCTTCCTTACAGGGCAGTAGAATAGGGAAGGCCCCAGGGAGATAGGGATTAGACTAGGAATGTGGTTGCAGAACTGGGAGGGACAGGCTGGAGGGACTGGACTAGGGGTGCCCCTGGTTCCACAGCTCTCCCTACTCACCATCAATGTTGAGCATCATCTTCCACATGGCAGGGCGCACAGACTGGTGAAAGCCGAACCAGACCTCGCGCCCACCCCCCAGCGGGTGGTAGTAGCCCTCAGGCGGTGAGAAGAAGGAGCGGCCCACAGGGGTGTACCTGGCAGGGACAGACAGAGAACTGGTCCCTCGGGCACAGGCCCCCACCCTGTGAGGCATCCTGGGCACAGAGGAGCCCTGGCCTGGAAGGCAGGACACCAGAGCTTTAATTTCAGCTCTGATCTTTTAGTGGTTGTGTGACCTTGTACAAGTCTCTACCCTTTATCTGCCCTGTAGCGACAGATGGGTTAAGGCTCAAAGAGATCTGAAAGGGGCAGGGCCAGGGTTTTAAGCCATCTAAAGGTATATGCACAGTTGGCTTGGCACATGGTAAGAATTAAAACACTCTGTTTTTCAAAGACACACAGTGAGACCTGACTATGTACTCATATTCATGACTCGCCTCCTCCCATAGCAATTCTGCCACCATTTGTAACCTAGATACTAACTACAAGCAGTACCTCATGGATGCCAGGTGCCTCATGGCTACATCCAGGGCTTGCACAGACTCCAGAGGAACAGGGATCTGACCGCTGACCAGGGCCTCATGCAGCATGCGCCAGCTCACAATGGCTAGCCACTTGATGGAGACCTTAAAGATTCGATCCTTCCCTTCCCCAGGGATTGTCACCTCAAAGTCCACCTTCAGGGAGGTGAGAAAAAACAGTGAAAAACTGCCATTTCTTTCAGACAATCTAACGTGCCCTGACCTACCCAAATGCCCCATCCTATGGATTTGTCAAGAATCTGCTCCTTGAACTGACAAGAGTCATAATGAGGACTCCAGAGTACATCCTGCCCCTTAGCTTCCAGACACCATCACAAAGTGCTCTTGAAAGGAGTCCCTATCATCAGTCTCCCGTGACTCACTGCTTCTTGTCCCTTTCAATCACACCCAGCAGAGAGTTTAATCTCAATCAGCTTGGAAGGGAGCTAGGCACACAGGAGGATAAATAAATAAACGTACTTACCCCACCCCACCCCTGGTCCCTGAAAAACCACACACACACTTTCTCTGTACCAACAATGGACTACCACAATCCAAAAAGGTTTACATGAACTGTGTTCCACCCCAGGTCCCTGACACAGGCCTAGCATGATTCCAGTCTTACCCGTTCATTGCCAATGGGCAGTGCTGTGACGGTGTAAATGTTCTTCTTTCCATCATACACAGGCTTGCGATCACCAAAGATCTGAGGCTTGAAATGCTGGACCATGTATTCCACCACTTCCCTGTGGGGGAGAGGAATGGCCTGTAGAAGCTGAGAGACTACCACTTCAAGCTTTTGGAAGTAGTTTTAAGTCTAGGCAATGTCCCATCTACTACTTTAACTCCATTAACAGCTACGGTAATTGCATCTATGCTAAGGAAGTGCTTCTCAAACTTCAACATTCATGTGAATCACCAGGAGATCTAATTAAAATCAGATTCTGATTCAGTATATCATGAAGGAAGCCTGACATTCTGCATTTCTGACAGGCTCCCAGGTGATGCTGGGTTCTCAGGTGACCCAGACTCTAAAGGAATTAAGAGTAGATGTGAATGCCTTCTAACCAGAGGAGGCTGAGGGGGCAAAGGGCTTAACCCCAGGCAGTGTTCAGTATCAGGAAAATAATCCAATCGTCAAGCAGATAAGCAAAATTAGATGGGGGAAAGATCTAACCTAGAAAAGAAATAAACAAGAAGAACCTAATCTCTTCCATCTCTCTGAAGGCCTTAGTCCTTGGTGATGGTTGTGAGTCATTGCGTCAGTTCTGAGGCTGTTAATCTTCATAAGAGCAGAAAGCCTCATCTTTCTCCCATGAAGCAACTGGTAGATTTGAACTGCTGATCTTGCAATTAGCACCCAGCTTGTAATCCATAACACTACTAGAAGACCTGGTGTGGCGCTGTGGGATTAGCACTGGACTGCAAAGTCAATTTGAATCGCAAGGCCAGCAGTTCAAGCTCACCAGCAGCTCCTTGGAAACCCTACATAGGGCTTTACGGGTCAGAACCCAACTCCATGGCACCTAACAACAACAACCGGACTCCTTAGTCCTTATTACTGCTTTCCCTCTCTATTAACATCTCTATGACTTCATTCCTGTCCTCTTCAGCTGGACCTTAAAATGTCCATCTACCCTTCAAAATCCAGCCCATCCAACCGATCTGATTTCTCTACTTTGTAAACTAAAGCTCTTGAACACTACTGGATAAAAACACTCAAAATACAGACTGGAAACAACTGACAGCACACAATTTCAAACCCAATTAATCTTCAGTAATATCTAGCAGTCTTTTTCATGTCCTTCTCTTCAGAGCCCATTCCTACTTCCCATCAGAAAGTAACTCTAATATCTCTGAAGAGAGTAGAAAGAAAGGCCACTCTCAACTTTCCAGACATATACACACACACTCATCTTTTTCTTCTTCTTTCCTATCATCATTGAAGTATCCTTTCCTTATATAATTTTTAAAGATAAGAAAGTAAGTTCAATTTTATGCATTAGAAATAGAGTTTAAAATTAGACAAAGATATAAATTTCTATCATATATGAAAAAATTTGACATACTGGATTAGTACAGGAATGGTGAACAAAACCTCTGATACCTTGGCTGATGATATTAAAAAAAGCATTATCTCAAATTTTTAAAAAATATATTGCACCAGCAATTTCACTATACACTCATGTATATATATATGATACATAAAAATGTATCTATATATAATAACATTTAACAGTTTCAATTTGTAGCAAATTTACATGAAACCTAAATGTGGCTCAATAGATTTATTTAAAAAGTTATAACGCATCTAATTCGGTAGAATTCCAAAGAAGCTATGCAAAAGATTAAGGCAAATCTGTATGTATTGATAAATATTATTCTCTAAAACATCTTTTTTTTTCCAGTGGAAAAAAGCAAGCTGCAAAACAAGGTGTATAGGATCCCACATTTTACAGGTTTTAAAAAGTAATTGATGTGATGTTGTAGGATCAGCACTGGACTTCAAATCACAGATCGGCAGCTCAAGCCCACCAAGCTGCTCCTTGGAAACTGAATACAGGGCTGCTATGAGTTGGAACCAACTTGAAGGCACTTAACAGCAACACATATACATATATCCTAACCTAGGTATAGAGAAATCTCAGGAAACATACTCAAGATTATTAACAATGAATAATAAATTAACAACGAAGAGGTACTGAGGGACAGGAAAGCAAGGTAGTAAGGAGAAAGTTTTCATTTTGCAAATATTTAATGTTCTTTTTTTTTAACATTGTACATATATAGTTTTCAAGTAACAAAATAATTCTAAAAAGAAATATTGCTTTTTGTGTCTAGGACTAATCCCAACAACTTTGTGTCCTGTAATGTCCTTGTCAGCAAAAATACTTTATTTTCATTCTTCCTCTCTCTATTCTATACCTTTAACCTCTCCTTTGCTCTTTCTTCTCAATTTATAAACATGCCCTTGTTTCACTTCCAAAATGTCTTCATTAATTTCAACAAATGTTCAAATTTTCAAGACACCCCTACAAGTCTTCTCTAACCAACATATTTCCTCTCTTCCCACTTCACTTCACTACCAAACTTCGGGGAAAAAAAACTATCAGTAGCTCTTACTATTCCTACCACCTTACTTTCCACTTATTTAACACATTGTAGTCAGATTATGGAGTTCTGATGTGGCACGCTGTAGGATAAGCACTAGTAAGAATCAGTTTGAACCACAATGTTGGCAGTTCAAACTCATCAGATGCTCCTTGTAAAACCAATACGGGGTCACTATGAGTCAGAACCAACTTGATGGCACTGAACAACTATAACCCTAATGAAATTGGTCTCACAGGAGCCACTTATTGGTCATGGTTATGTGCCGTGGAATCTGTTCCGACTCATATCGACCCTGTACAGGGTTTCCGAGGCTGTAAATCTTTACGGGAGCAGAAAGCCTCATCTTTCTACTGCGGAACAGCTGGTAGTTTCGAACTGCTGACCTTACGGTTTGCGGCCCGATTCGTAACCACTACACTATCAGAGCGCCTTAGTGATCTCCTAATAGCCAAGTCCAATAATGTTTTTTCAGTATTTCCTTACTTTACTTTTCTGGCATCTGAAAAGACAACCCGTTTCCTCCTGAAAAGCTTTCTTAGGACTTGGTATTATCTCCCTCTTGGTTTTCTCTTTTACCTCTCCCACTCCTATTTCAAGATTCTTTCACTCAGGAAAGAAAAAATTCCTAGGTTTGGGTGCTTAGATGTGGATCACTTACCGGTTGACTCTGCGGGGACACTTATCAGGCTTGATGTCCACTTCGTAGTGGTAGACGTCGATCTTAGGGATATCCACCTCAAAGTAATTGGCCAGGAGCTTGATTGGTTTCCCCACAGTGCCAATGCCAGGACGGCGAGGTGCCTGGAACACCTGCTGCAGGGGGGGCAGGTAGGCGCCCGCAGCTATAAGACAAAGAGCCTGGTGAGGTCAGAGTCTGGCAGCCTTCTCCTAACCATGCTGATCAGAGAAGGCAGCAGCTTCCTAGAACAGGAACAGGAGAGCATAAGGGAAGCCTCTTTCCTGTCTAACCAGCTGAAGGCTTCCACTGGTTCAGACACCTCAAGTTCATTCTTCCTCTTTTTTAAAAATAACTTGTCAGGAAAATTATACCTGTTGTCTATCTTAAATTCATCAAGTTAGGTAAAGAGGCTAAATCTGGTTCCCAGTAAATAAAACCTTTATCTTCTTTCTACGTGATTAAGGTTCTTGCCTCTACCAGGTATCTAGCAGAAGACCAAAAATGCCCTATGCTCTCTGCCATCCAGATTTTCTTCTCACTGATCACCATCCTGGATGCAAAATGGCATCAACTTTTAATGCACCTTTACAATGGAGGCAGGAGGAAGAGCCAAAGGAAGCCAGGTTAGAGTGGGGGTGGTGTGGCATTTGAGACAGGATTAAGGCAACTAAGAGGCTAGGATGGGAGAGAGACAAAAGGAAAAAGTTAGAAAGGAGGCTGAAGTAGGGAGCTAGAGGAAAGGGCAAAACTAGGGGGAACCACAATAATCAAAAAAAAAAAAACTTGAATTGGGAGCCAGGGGAAGGAGAACAAGGGGTTAAGGCACGGTTAGAGTTGGGAATTGGGGCAGAAAGCAAGGCTACCTTGGAGGATACTAATGAAGAAAAAGCCTTACAGGGCGGGCCACTATGACTCAGAATCCATGACAATGGGTTTGGGAAGGAAAGGCAGAAAGTAGAATATTGGATAAGGAGACACTGGATCTGGGAAGGAGAATACAAAAATTTTATATTCCCTTCAGCTTATATTCAGCTGCTCCCTTCACTTCCCACAGCTCCTTCCACCCATAGGGCCCAGACAGTAGCGGAAAGGGATCAATTTCAAGACAGAGGGGGCCCTTGGGAAGGGGCTAGGGCGGGGCCAGCTCCTACTCCTTTCTTGTCACCATCTGGTTGCTAAGCCCAGTCTTATTTTTCTAGCTTGAGGGGAAAGGGAAAAAGGCAGAACATTGCTTAAGAGTAGTCTTTGTCCTCAACTACCATTGTCCGGGACAGTAGAGGACCGGGCCAGGTGGGTGGGGAGAAGGATAAACCATCTTAAGAGTTTCTCTTCACCAGTCAGCCAGGCTGGGGGATGGGACAGATCCACAACTGGGGGGTCAGGAGGAGGTCAGAGCCATTTAGGGGAGGGGCACACTTCTCAGGGCTAAACTGCTCAAGGCTCCCAACCAACCACCTGTCAAGCCAGGCCCCACTCTGAAGACACAGAAATAGAGGCTGAGGGGCGGGAACAAGCAAGGCCTTCGGAACTCAGCTGTATGAGGAAGTAAAAGCCTAACTACTAGTATCTGGCCATCTACCCCAGAAAGAGCTGGACAGAAACTGAACACAAATCCACAGTCAGACAGACACAGACACACATGCCCATCACACATATCCAAATACATACACACACAGACCTAAAGAGCTTACACTGACTTAGACTGCAAGTTCTTCAAAAGCAGGGACTTAGGAGTCCTGGTGTGGCACTATGCGTTAATGCACTAGACTACAAAGTCGGTGTGAACCATGAGGTTGGAGGTTCAAGCTCACCAGCTACTCCTCGAAAACCCAATACAGGGTTGCTATGGGTCAGAATCGACTCCACTGCACTTAACAATCTGTTTTACCTTCTTCTGAATACATGTTTGGGCTTTGGGAAAAAGGTATCACCTAGAGCTGGGGGGATGGGTGGAAATGATGGGGCATGAAACAGATACTTTAACCACAAAGTCTTCTCTTCCATCCATATTAGAACGACACCAGAGTTCGTTAGAACATGCTCTTCTCCAAGAATGCTTTAGGAAAACAGGAGAATCCCTAACAACCCCTCCTCCATCTCCAAACTTGGGAAAGAAGGGAGAGGTGGCAATCTCTCCAATCCCATCCCCCAGCAAGCCTTACAACTGTACAGTGCTGCTCCTCCCCCCACTAACCCCCCCACCCCCAGCTTTTAGTCTGAGAAAAGGAGACACTTCCCTTCAGACCCAGACAGGGACAGACGGCCACTTTGTGATGCAGATGAGGGCCCCAGCTAGAAGACAAAGCTTGGGCCTTGGGGAAAAGGGGCGGGGCCCTTCCCTGCAGACAGGAGTAAGAAGGAGGGGCCCTGAAAAGGACACTCCCCCTCCCCCATTCCCAACTGGCCAAGAGAAGGAAGGTAGTAATAGAGTTGAAAGCCCTAGCTCAGGGATTCCTTCCCAGCAGTTCAGAGGCCCACATACCTCCCAAGGAGCCAGACTGCCTATTTAAAAATCACAAACTCAGAGCTGGGTTGGTTAGCAGATAAGCAAAAACTAACAGGTCAATCTCTCCAAAAAGAATTTGTCCACACATGAGAATACACAGATGATGAAATATTCACACATGTGCTTTAACCCACACATAAGTGCTTTAATCACACATGAACATGATTCAATTCAATTAACAAACATGTACCATGTCAGGGTCTATGCTAGTCACTTGCTGGTTTCAAGATGTATCAGATACTGCCTCTGCCCTCAGGAGTATTCAATCAAGTACATTTGCTTGGAACATATCTGGGCACAGTTGGCACGCCTAGGCATAAACCCAGTGAAGCCAGCAACAACACTTTAGTTTGTGTGTGCCCTTGGACCATTTCAAGGCATTACCCTAACTTCCAAGAAAATAGTCTGAGCCTGGGAAGAAGGCAGTTATGGGGTTCTTCCAGCTAATTTCAACTGCATCCTTTAATGCAGCAAAGCCTGCCCCACTAGGCTCTTCATAAGGTTACAGCCAACTCCAAACACCAAGCTTTGTTCCCTCCCTAGAGCCTTTCTTACAACAAGCAAAAAGGGTAACTTCTTCATCACTTCAGAGCCTACTAGGAAATCATCAAGATAAAAATTATCAGCAGTCTGGTGCTGGTACTGGTGAAAGCTCTCAAAAATCCTCCTGGACCTCGGTGGCACACACCCTCTAGCTTACAGGTTGTTGCTAACAGGATCCAGCCTAGAAAACCAAGAGAGCTCCTGAGATTGGGAGAGGTATAAGGGAGAGCAGAAGTAGTGACCACTGACACTGGTTGTTTTCTGCACTCTACTCCCATGTGAGGTTAGCCCAGGACAGGGCACTGTATCCTGTATTGTTCTGCTGTGCATAGGGTCGCTAGGAGTCAGTACCAACTCGCTGGCACCTAACATAACAACTCCCGTACCCAGGAGTCCTGGTGTGGTGCTGCAGAATAATGCACTGGACCACAAGGTTGGTTTAAACCACAAGATCAGCGGTTCAAACTCACCAGCCACTCCCCAGAAGTCCTATACAGGGTTGCTATGACAGGCTTAACAACAACAACTCTCATACCTTAGTGTCACCAGACTTTCCCTAAGGTTGTTTTTGTTTAGGGGAAAGTAGTCATTAAGAACTTTTTGAGTGAATGGATGATTTGAGTGAGCTTGTAGGTGTTATTTCCTTGAAGGGGGAATGTTTGATCTAAAAGACAAAGATCTTTCTACCACAAAAGTAAATCTTCTTCCTATCCCCAGACCAAATGGAAAGAGGTGATGAGAGGGGACCTAAAGGATTCCAGGGCCCAGATTGTTACTCCTCCCATCACAGGGTAAGGGACCTAGGGCAAAAGAGGCCCAGTTCCCTCTAGGTCATACTGGTGAGTCTAGTCTTCTTGGGGAACCCTTCCTCCATTTCTCCTGTTTTTCTTTTCTCCTGCTTGTGTGTGAAAAAGACATTAGCCTACATCTGAGGCTCAGAACACAAGAGTCCTGGTGGTGGTGGTGATGTGCTGTGGACTGAGTTCTGACTCATAGCGACCCTGTACAGGCAGTACAGGTTTCCAAGGCAGTAAATCTTTATAGGAGCAGAAAGCCTCATCTTTCTCTCACAGAACAGCTGGTAGTTTCAAACTGCTGACTGTGAGATTAGCAGCCCAATTTGTAACAACTATGCTACCAGAGCTCCTCAGAACACAAGAATGGTGGCTAAAATCTCCCACCCTGGTCTACTACCCATTAGCTAGCAAGGCAACCTAGAGTCTAATGACTCTGGGATACAGGAGAGATTAGGCTGTCACTGCAAGAGGCATTTGAAAGGATTGTTGTTGTCAAATTAGTTCTGACTCAAAGTGACCCTTGAGAATAATGCACTAAATCTCAAGGTCGGTTTGACCAGCAAGGTCGGTGGTTCAAACTCACCAGCTACTCCTCAGAAACCCTAAACAGGGTCATTATCAAAGACTCAAGGGCACTTCACAACAGTTCAGTGCTTATCTTACAGCCACACCAGAATTCCATTGTTGTCACTGTTGTTAAGTGCCAGTCTCATCCATCTGATAAAGCATTTCTTAGCCTCTGGGAATGAACAAGTGAGTGAGAAAGGAACAGGAATGAGAGTGACTAGAAGTATGTTGTTGTTAACTGTAGTCAAGTAGGTTTCAACTCATAATGACCCTGTATAAGGTTTTCAAGAAGCAGATGGTGTGCATGAACCACCAACCTTGCAATTCAACTGACTTTGCTTTCCAGCGCATTAACCAGCAGTACCCAGAAATTTGCTAAAAAGGCAGACAACTGCTTCCAGGTGGCCTTGGTCCCTTAGTAACACCTTTCTTTTCTAAGGCCTATTTTCAAGGGTGGACCACCCCTACCCCAAGACATTGCTTCTGGCCCAGTTTTCCCTTTTCTAATGGCAGAGGAGGAGTCCTGGTGTGGCACTGAAGGTTAATGCACCAGACTGCAAAGCTGTTTGAATTGCAACGTTGGTGGTTCAAGCTCACCAGCTCCTCCTAGGAAACCCTATATAGGATTGCTTTGGGTCGAAATCGACTCAACAGCATTTAACGACAGGCACATTGGCAGGTTCCCTTGAACATTTTTAGCAAACTGTGACTGAAGAGATTTCAGAGCCAACTGTTTTAAGATAGGGGGAAAGACCACTTACATTGGCCCCAGCAAGGATAAAGTTAAAGAATGCATCCCATCAGCTGGCTCCTTCTTCCTAGCCAAACCAGGACCAGGAAAGTGGGAGACGGATCTTGGACAGCCACACCCCCATTACATCGAGCAGTCCTTTCCAGCGGCTACCTCCGCGCATGCTCCAGCGCCTCCACTTTGGCTCCCCAGACTCACTTGGTGGAATCCCGGGGCTGAGTCCCCACCCAACGCCCCCTGACCCTCGCCCCCGCATCAGGCCAGGCTAGGGCGGAGCTCTCGGCGAAGCTCTGGTGCCTTGCCCCTGAAACACTGTTAGAGATTGAAATATGTCCCCCAAACTAGGTTGTGTAAATCCTAACCTCTTGGCCTCCGGTTATAATCCCATTTGGGAATGGGCTGTCTTTGTTATGCGAATGAGACAGGATTAGTGTAGGGTGTGTCTTGAGTCAATCTCTTTTGAGATAGAAGATGAAGCAGAGTTGGGGGAAGAGACATGCCAAGCCACAATAAAATCGCTCTGGAGCAGACGCTCCTCTCAAGACAAGGATCTTCCTCCACAGCCGACAGAGAGAGAAAGCCTTCCCCTAGAGTCAGCACCCTGAATTTGTGCCTCGAAAACTGTGTGAAAACAAATTTGTTTGTTAAAGCCATCCACTTGTGGTATTTCTGTTACAGCAGCAGTAGATAACTAAGACAGACACTAACCCAGTCCAGCCAGACTGAGCCCCCGCCTCCGACATGCGGCAGCTCCAGGGCCATCTGTGTCGCCCCCCTCCTCTCTGGGACACCTGGAGCCCGCCCCCTGCCACCTGCCGGGCCTCTCTCTAGGCCTCCTCAGACCTACTGGAGTCCTTGAGTGCGATCAGGCCCTTCTCCAAGATTACTTCTCACTCCCAGGACTGCAAACAGCCTCCTTTTACAAACGACCCTCATCTTATAGCTCCCTTCACAAGGGTTTCTCTCCCGGAACTGCACACAGTCCCCTTCAAACTGCCCCCCCACCCCAAATCCCATGAGAGCCCCTCTTTGCTCACTCAGGAGCCCTTTCCTCACTCGGAAACCCCGTTCCGCACGCGGGAGCTCGCTGGTCCTTGGAGCACACACAGCAACCCCCTCCTGGGGGCCCTTACCTGCTCCCGAGGGTCCCGCTTCCATCCCATATACCCGTGCGGAGGTCAGGCGGCCTGGAGACTTTGGAGTCCAGCGCGAGGGATCTAGGTACCCTGCACTCTCGCTGCTCGGACTCCCGGGCCGGGCTCGGCTTCTCCCCGAAGCCCGGCCGCTCGCGCCGCCACCCCCGCAGCCTCCGTTGCCGCCGCCGCCGCGGAGGCTGCAGCAGCTCCCCCTTCGAGCACCCAGCCAGTTGATAGTGCGCAGGCGCGGCCGCCAGGCCCAGGGGGCGGACGGGAACGAGTCAAGCGGGGCGCTCCGACGGCAACAAAGGCCAACGGAGAGGGGCGGGGGCACCGGGGACCCGAGGCAGCGGCCCCTGGCGGTCAATAGTTGTCGTGCAGCCCAGCGGGAGGGCTCCGGTAGAGGCGCCACGAAATCCTGAAACCGTGCAGCGGTGTTAATGAGGCTGGAAGGCCCACCCCCATAGCAGCCTCCGGCCCTGTACCTATACCCCAAACACTCCCCTCAAAACTTATACACAGGCCCGCTTCACACAGGACCACACACACCTTACAGGGACCCCACTTCATACATAGGTCCCCTTTACATACTCAAGCATCCCATCATCCAAGAGCCCTGCCTCCCACCTCTCCTCCCAATCATCCTCATCCTTCAAGCCTAATCTGCAAAGAGACTACCTCCGCGAAATCTTTCTCTATCCCAAATCTTAGAATTTACTGACACCATCCTCTCTTCCAGTCCTTGTTTCTGAGACCAGAGATGTGAAACAGACCTTGTCTGCCCTGAAAGATGTCACAGTCTCAACATAAGTGCAACTACAGTATGCAGTCCTTGGGAAGAACCTGCCTCCACTTTTTCATCTAAAGCTCACACCTGAACTCTTGTCAATATTCTTTCACCCTTATCACCTCATTCAAATGATTTTTGTGCCAAAATCCAATGGATAAATTTCATTGCTGATTTCTCTGCAGCAGCTGACATACTTGTGCCTCTTCTAGTTGATTTGTGTATTTTCTGAGGTCTCCATTTGCCTAATTCTTTTGCAGTCTCCTTTGAGGAATCCCTCGTGGTTTTGCTCTATTAAATAATAGTATTCTCCCTGGCTCCAAATCCAACTCTCTTCTCATTCCACTTTCCACTTTGTTTTCTAATGTTTCATCCACTATCCTTCCAATTTTTTTATCTCTAGTCAGTTCTCTGTATCGAAGAGTTTGCTGGACAGCTCCACCTGAACAGCCTACCAGCACATCAAATTTAAGAAATCCAAAAACCAAACATTCTTGCTTTTTTTTTTTTGCTTTATTGTGATATATACATACATGTACATAAACATATTACAAAACATATTACAAAATGAACTCTCTATCTTTCCCCATAAACTTGCTTATCCTGTGCTTCTTGTCTCAGAGAATGGTACTTTCACAGAATTGACAGCTCCTCCTCTCTTTCCCAGGACTTCAAAGTTTGTTTCAACCACAAAGTTAGCAATTCAAGCTCACCAGCTACTACTTGGAAACCCTATACAGGGTCGCTAAGAGTCAGAACTGACTTGACAGCACTTAACAACTGTATACTATAAGAAACCCTGGTAGCATGGTGCATCATGAGCTGGGCTGCTAACCAGAAGGTTAACAGTTTGCATCTACCAGTTGCTTCATGGGAAAAAGATAAGGCTTTACGCATCTGTAAATAACTGTTGTTGTTGTAGTGAAGTGCCATTGAGTCAGTTCTGAACCATAGCAACCCTGTATAGGGTTTCTGAGGAGCAGCTGGTGAGCTTGAACCACCGACCTTGCAGTTCAAATGGCTTTGCAGTCTGGCGCATTAACCCACAGCACCACACAGCCTCGGAAGCCCTATACAGGAGAGTCCAACTTGATGGCACATAAGCACCACCACCACCACCAATATTTACTATCCACCACTCGTCTGTCAAGAGCTCTGATAGCATAGTGGTTATGAATCAGGCTGCTAATCTGAAGGTCGGCAGTTCGAAACTACCAGTGGTTCCGCGGGACAAAGATGAGGCTTTCTGCTCCCATAAAGATTTACAGCCTCGGAAACCCTGTGCAGGGTGTCGCAACCGACTTCATGGTACTTAACAACAACAAAAAAACACTCGTCTGTCAGGTTGTCATACTGTGTGTGGTAGCTTGCAGGTTGCTATGATGCTGGGAGCTACGCCATAGTGGTCAGTATTCAGCGGAGCTTCCAAACTATGAAAGAATAGGAAGGAGACACAGACTATTTCTGAATGTTTAGCCACTGAAAACCTTATGAATTGCAGTGGAACACTGTCAGACATAATACCAGAAGGTGAAAACACGATGACTAGCACCAGAATATTGTCAGACATAATGCTAGAAGATGAGCCCCTCAGGTTGGAAGGCACTCAAAATACAACTAGGGAAGAGCTGCCTCCTCTAAGTAGAGTTCACCATGATGATTCGAATGGAGTAAAGCTTTAAGAACCTTCATTTACTGATGGGCTTAACTCAAAATGAAGAGAAATAGCTGTAAACATCCATTAATAATCAGAACATAGAATATATAAAGTATGAATTTAGAAAAAGTGGAAGTTCTCAAAAATGAAATGAAATACATCAATACTGGTATCTGAGGCATTAGTGAGCTGAAATTAGCTAGTATTCGCCATTTTAAATCATGGTTTACTATGCCAGAAACAGCAAATTAAAGGATAGTGTCACATTCATTGTCAAAAAAGCATTTGAAGATCTTGAAGTACAATACTGTCTGTGATATAATATCCCATCCACACACCTACAATGAAGAGCAGTTAATATAACCATTATTCAAATTTATGCTCCAACCACTAAAGCCAGTGATTACAAACTGGAAGAATTCTACCAGAATCTTCAGTCTGAAACTGACCAAACATGCAATCAAGATGTATTCATGGCTCTCTGCTTCTCCCCGTTCGATATGCAGCCGCAGCTTCTCTTGCAGTACCAGCCGCATCCCTGAGACAAGATGGTGAAGGTCGGAGTCAACGGATTTGGCCGTATTGGGCGCCTGGTCACCAGGGCTGCTGTTAACTCTGGCAAAGTAGAGGTTGCTGCCATCAATGACCCCTTCATTGACCTCAACTACATGGTATATATGTTCCCGTATGATTCCACCCATGGCAAGTTCAATGGCACTGTCAAGGCTGAGAACGAGAAATTTATCATCAATAGGAAGCCCATCTCTATCTTCCAGGAGCCAGATCCCACAACATCAAGTGGGATGATGCTGGTGCTGAATATGTTGTAGAGTCCACCGCTGTCTTCACAACCATGGAGAAGGCTGGAGCTCACTTGAGGGGTGGTGCCAAAAGGGTAATCATCTTTGCCCCTTCTGCTGATGCCGCCGTGTTTGTGATGGGCGTGAACCATGAGAAGTATGACAACTCCCTCAAGATTGTCAGCAATGCCTCCTGCACCACCAACTGTTTGGCCCCCCTGGCCAAGGTCATCCATGACAATTTTGGCATCATGGAGGGACTCATGACCACAGTCCATGCCATCACTGCCACCCAGAAGACTGTGGATGGCCCCTTTGGGAAACTGTGGCGTGGTGGCTGTGGGGCTGCCTAGAACATCATCCCTGCATCTACTGGTGCTGCCAAGGCTGTGGGCAAGGTCATCCCTGAACTGAATGGGAAACTCACTGGCATGGCCTTCTGTGTCCTCACTCCTAACATGTCTGTTATGGACTTGACCTGCCGCCTGGAGAAAGCTGCCAAATATGATGACATCAAGAAGGTGGTGAGGCAGGCATCAGATAGACCCCTAAAAGGCATCCTGGGTTACACTGAAGACCAGGTCGTCTCCTGTGACTTTAACAGTGACACCCACTCTTCCACCTTTGATGCTGGGGCTGGCATTGCCCTCAACGACCACTTTGTCAAGCTTATTTCCTGGTATGACAATGAATTTGGCTATAGCAACAGGGTGGTGGATCTTATGGTCCACATGGCCTCCAGAGAATAAGAGCCCCCTGGACCACCAGCCCCAGCAACAGCACTAGAGAAGAGAGAGGCCCTCAGCTGCTGTGAGTCCTTATCCCAACTCTAATTCCCCTACACACTGAGAAACTCCCATTCTCAGTTTCCATCCAGACCCCCTGGAGAAGGGGAGGGGCTTTAGAGAGCCCAGTCTTGTCATGTACCATTAATAAAGTACACTATCTAGCCAAAAAAAAAAAAAAGATGTATTCATGATTACTGGTGACTGGAATGCAAAGGTTAGAAACAAAGAGAAAGGATCAGTAGTTATAAAATATGGCCTTAGTGGCAGAAATGATGCTGGAGATCACATTAGAATTTTGCAAACATCTTTTCTAAATAACGTAAGAGAGAATTATACACATGGGCCTTACCAGATGGAATACACAAGAATCAAACTGACTGCATCTGTTGATATGGTGGATAAGCTCAATATCATCAGCCAAAACAAGGCAAGGAGCCAACTATGGAACCGACCACCTATTTTTCATATGAACGTTCAGATGGAAGCTAAAGAAAATTAAAATAAGTCCATGAGAGCCAAAATAGGACCTTGAACATATCCCACCTAAATTTAAACACCGTCTCAAGAACAAATTTGATACATTAGATACTGACCAAATGACCAAAGACCAGAAGAGTTCTGGGATGATATCAAGAACATCATACAGGAAAAAGGCAAAAGATCATTAAAAAGATGAGAAAAAAAGAAAACGTCAAAAAGGATGTCAGAAGAGACTCTGAAACTTCCTCTCCAGAGTAGCAAATGGAAGAAATGAGGATTCGAAATTTCAAGCTGGATTCAGAAGAGAACACACAACTAGGAATAACACTGCTGACATCAGATGGATCTTGACTGAAAGCAGAAAATACCAGAAAGATGTTTAGTTGTACTTTATTGACTATGCAAAGACTTTTGACTGTGTGGATCATGACAATTTATGAACAACACTGAGAAGAATGGTTATTCCAGAACACTTAATTGTGTTCATGAGGAACCTATACATAGGCTAAGAGGCAGTCATTCAACCAGAACAAAGGGATATTAAACGGTTTAAAATCAGGAAATGTGTGTACCAGGATTGTATTCTTTCCTATAGTAATTTGATTTGAATGCTACACAAATAATCAGAGGAACTGGATTATATAAAGAAGAGCACATCAGGATTGAAGGAAGACTCATTAATAACCTGCAATATGCATATGATACAACCTTGTTTACTGGAAGTGAAGAGGACTTAAAATACTGATGAAGATCAAAGACTACAGCCTTCAATATTGATTATACCTCACTGTAAAGAAAGCAAAAATCCTCAACACTGGAACAATAATAGTATCATTTTAATTGGAGAAAAGACTGAAGTTGTCAAAGACTTCATTTTGCTTGGATCTACAATCAACACTCACGGAAGCAGCAGTCAAGAAATCAGATAGCATATTGCATTAGGCAAATCTGCTGCACAAGAGCTCTTGAAAGTGTTCAAGAGCGAAGATGTCACTTTGCGGACTAAAGTGCACCAGACCCAAGTCATGGTATTTTCAATAGTCTCATATGCATGTGAAAGTTGGACAATGATGAATAAGGTGTTGGAGAAGAACACTGAAAGTACCATGGACTACCAGAAGAACACACAAATCTGTGTTGGAAGAGATATATCTAGAATATTCCTTAGAATCACAGATGGCAAGATTTTGTCTCTCAAACTTCAGACAGGTTATAAAGAAGCACCGGTCCCTGGAGGAAGGCATCATGCTTAGTAAAGTGGAGGGTCTGCAAAAAAAGAGGAAGACCCCCAACGAGATGGATTGGCACAATGACAGCAACAGTGGGCTCAAGCATAATACTCATGAGGAAGGTGCAGGACTGGGTAGTGTTTTGTTATGTTGTTCATAGTGTTGTTATGAGTCAGAACCACTCACCAGCACCTAACAACAAGAACAACAACAACTGCTACTATTGGAGTCCTGGTGTGGCACTGCAGTGTAAGCTCTGGACTGCTAAGTGCAAAGTTGACAGTTCAAACCCAGCAGCCACTCCTCAGGAACCCTATACCAGGTTACTAAAAGTCAGAACTGACTCAAAGGCATTTACAACATCTACTGTTACAACTCCGTGTAAAGAAAACAAAAATCCTCACAATTGGACCAATAAACTATCAAGATAAATGGAGAAAAGACTGATGATGTTATCAAGGATTTGATTTTACTTGGATCCACAATGAATGTCCATGGAGGCTGCAGTCGGGAAATCAAATGATGTATTGCATTGGACAAATCTGCTGCAAAAGACCTCTTTAAAGTATTAATGAGCAAAGATTTTACTTTGAGGACTAAG
>NW_006408624.1:2904812-2906302 GCF_000296735.1 Chrysochloris asiatica | reverse complement strand
TGGATCATGACAAGCTATGGACAACATTGCGAAGTATGAGTATTCCAGAACATTTAATTGTGTTCATGAGAAATCTGTACATGACCAAGAGGCAGTTGTTCAAAGAGAACATGGGAACATTGAATGGTTTAAAATTAAGAAAAATGTGTGACAAGGTTATATTCTTTCACCATACTTATCCAACTTGTATGCTGAGCAAATAATCCAAGAAGCTGGGTTATATGAAGAAAAACGTGGCATTAGGATTGTAGGAAGACTCATTAACAACTTGCGATATGCAGATGATACAACATTGCTTGTTGCAAGTGAAGAGGACTTAAAATACTTACTGATGAAGATCAAAGATCACAGCCTTTAGTATGGATTGCATCTCAATGTAAGAAAACAAAATCCTCACCATTGGACCAATAAACAACATTCTTACCAACAGAGAAAAGATTGAAATTGTCAAGGACTTCATTTTTCTTGAATCAACCATCAACTCATGGAAGCAGCAGTCAAGAAATCAAATGACGTATTGCATTGGACAAATCTGCTGCATAAGACTTTTTTAAAGTGTTGAAGAGCAAAGATGTCACAGTATGAGGACTAAGGTGCGCCTGGCCCAAGCCATGGTATTTTCAATAACCTCATATGCATGTGAAAGCTGGACAGTGAATAAGGAAGACCGTAGAAGAATTGATGCATGAGTTATGGTGTTGGAGGAGAATATTGGAAGTACCACGGGCTGCCAAAAGAACAAACAGGTCTGTGTTGAAAGAAGTGCAGCTAGAGTGCTCCGTGGAGGTCAGGAAGGCCAAACTTCGTCTCTCATACTTTGGACATATTGTCAGGAAGCACCAATTGCTGGAGAAGGATACCATGTTTGGTAGGGTGGAGGGTCAGAGAAAAAGAGGAAACCCCCCAATAAGATGGACTAGCAAAGTGGCAGCATCAATGGGCTCAAGTGTGGCAATAATTGTAAGGTTAGCCCAGGACCAGGCAGTGTCTTGTTCTGTTGTGCATAGGGATGCTATGAGTTGGTACCAACTCGATGGCACCTAACAACAACAACATACATGTGAAAGCTCAAAAATCAATAGGAAGACAGGGAAAAATGGATGCATCTTGACTGAACTGTGGTATTGCCAAAAAATATTCAATATGCCAGACTGTCAGACGAGTGAACAAATCTGTCTTGGAGTGCTTCTTAGAAGCAAGGACAGTGAGACTTTGTCTCACTTAATTTGGGCATGTAATCAAGAGGAATAAATTTCCAGACCCTGGAAAAGGACATCACACTTGGTAAAGTAGAGGTCAGTGTTAAAGATGAAGACTCCTAAAGATACGGATTGACACAGTGTCTGCAAAAATGGGCTCAAACAACTTGGACACTGGCTACCCAAAATAGGATGGGGAGGCTACAAAGGCAAGAAGTGACTGGCTTACAAGCTTTCAAGAGGGAACCTAGATCCAGAGGGTGTGGAGGAAGGTAGAATCTCCACTGAGTA
>NW_006408624.1:2893634-2904412 GCF_000296735.1 Chrysochloris asiatica | reverse complement strand
TATACGATAGAATGAATGTAAAACTAATGTTCTCCCATGTAAACTATCACATAATTCACAATAAAACATTTTTTAAAAATGGGCTCAAACATAGCAAAAATTTTGAGAATGGCACAGGACTGGGCAGTGTTTTATTCTGTTATACAAAGAGTTGCTATGAGTTGGAACCAACTTGATGGCAACTAACAACAGCAATTTTGAGTAGATGCTGGCAAAGGTCAAGGAACTGAAAGATGTATTATATCCAGTTCATCATAGAATGCCTTGCAGACCAGTAGAGTTCTCAAACAATGGGTATCAGAATCATCTGGAGAACTTGTTAAAACACTGATTACTAAGTCCTACCTCCAGAATTTCTGATTCAGTAGGTCTGGGTAGATCCCCAAGAATGTGCATTTCTATCAAGTTTCCAGATGATCTGAGGACTTACACTTTGAGAATTACTGCTCAACAGCATATAGTTGTGGTGACAAAGATTATAGAGTCAAACTTTATTGGTTTCAATCCTGGCACTACCATTTACTAGCTATGTAACAGTGGGTAAGTTACCTATCTGTGTTTCAATGTCCTCCCCTGTAAAGTAGAAGTGGTGTCCTGGTGTGGTGCTATGGGATAATGCACTGGACCACAAGGTTAGTTTGAACTGCAAAGTCAGCAGTTCAAATTCATCAACCACTCCTCGGAAACCCTATGAGTTGGAACTGATTTGACGGCACTTAACACCACCAACATCAAATTAGAAGTGATCATAGTAGCTGTCTCAATAGACTGTTAATAAAGATCTCAGATGTCTACAATTAAATTTGTAAATAAGACCTTAGAACAATGTGTAGCAGAACGCAAAGTGTGGGTTGCTATCATAACCATTGTCTGCTTCTCCTCATTATAATCTAATCTCCTTAAGGTCAGAGACCACCATATCAGAAGTGTCTTTGTCCCCCTTTAGTGACGGGCCAAAAAGATGTATCTAGAATGATAAGTAAATTTGACTTGACCTGAATCAAACAGATGGCATAATAAAAATTCTCAGAAATAGCAAGGTCCTTCCCCTGGTGTAACTGAGCTAAGAGTTCAGCATTCCATTAAGAGTATGAATCCCCTGTTCTAAATGCCCAGGATCACACTTAACTTTGTAGAAAGGCACTGGCCAGTATCCTAACCTGTTTTCAAAGTGGCTGGTAAAGTCAGTCTTGACTCTGTCCTCTCAGAGTCTTTCTGCAGTGTCTCCATCATCAAGGATTTTACTCTCGTCCAGCAAAGTGGTAGAATATAAGGGAAATCCAAATAGCACTTTGCTTTTTATGATGACAAATTTCTTCCAGTAATTCCTGATGTATCTTCCCAGAAACTGAATGGCTTCTCTCTGTTTCCCATTCAATTTTCACATTTGAGTCCTTAGCTAACTCATACCCAAGGGCCTCTGTTCTGTGGGGCCAGAGCCCAGGTCCTTCCACCTATACATATTCTCCACACCCTAAAGTTTCCTGGCCCTAACACTACAAAGACAGCTTAAAAATATGTTTGTATCCCCAACTGTAATTTCCTCATTTTAGTATTAGGCTAATGAATCTGGAATTTTGAGTAAATTTTTTTAAATGACACATGTTTTCTTAAAAAGTGGAAAACAACAACTCCAAAGCAAGACCTAAGCAACAAGTAAAAAGGACAATAAGTGATGAAAAATAAACAGCTTGCCCAGAGGTTTATTGTTTCTTTTCATAGTCCCTGAATGACATCATTCTTTTCCATGCTACAATGAATTGTTCTAAAATATGGGGAAAGGGGAATTTTCCTAATTTATTCATAAATAGCAGATAACAATCCTGATCTCTTATCAGATAATGATATCACAAAAAAGAGATCTCAGGGATACGTATGCAAAAATCACAAGTACCATACTAACATATTTGCTGTTGTTAAGTGCTATCCAGTTAGTTGTAACTCATAGTAACCCTGTATAGGGTTTCCAAGGAGTGGCTGGTGGGTTTGAACCACCAACCTTGTGTTCGCAGTCTAGTGCTACAGTGCCACATCAGGACTCCTACTAGCATAAGTTGCTGTTGTTGTTGTTGTTAAGTGCTGCCCAGTCAGTTACAACTCATAGCAACTTGATTAATTAAAAATATGATAATGTTGTTGTTGTTAAATGCCATCCAGTTGGTGGGTTTGAACTGCTGACCTTGTGGTTTGCAGTCCAGTGCTGATCCACAGCACTACACCAGAAGTCTGTGCTATATATATTGCTGTTGTTGTTAAGTGCCGTTGAGTTGGTTCCGACCCATAGCGACCCTGAACAGGGTTTCTGAGGCTGTAAATCTTTACGGGTGCAAAAAGCCTCATCTTTCTCCCTCGGAGCAGCTGGTAGTTTCGAACTGCTGACCTTGCGGTTCACAGCCCTGTAGTGGTAGTGGTGCTATATCTATAGGATAATAAAAAAAATAAACATATGGTAATAATTGTTATATCCAACAGTATTTAATAAAAGGTAACACTCATTCCTATTAAAATTATTAAAATCAATTATCCTTTACATGATAATAAATATCAATTTTTAATTAGTGGAAAAGATAGCTATTTTTAACGTTAGAAACAGGAATAAACAAGATCACTCCTCATCACTAATACCATTTTAATACTGGTTTGGATGTTCTAGTCAGAAGAATAAGACATGAAAAAAATCAGAATTAAGCGTTAGTATATAATATAAGCAATTATCTTTATTGTAGATGACTCAACTAAGAAAATATACAGTGTCTGTAAAATTAGTAGTACTAAGTGGGAAGACTGAAAATATGTAAAAATCCTTAACATTCACTGTTGATACCAGCAATAACTAATAAAAATGTACAATGACAAAATATTCAATTCAGAATACTTAGAAATTAATCACAGATGTTTATGATCTATATGGGAAAATCAATAAGAAGACATATCAAAAAGTCCAACTAAAGTAGAGAGAGATCAAGTTCATGAATGAAAAATGTAAAAATACAGTAAATGTCTGTTGAACCCTTGCTACCCCAAGTTCTGAGGACTGTGGTTATCTGCTATTACTCTCTAAGCCCTTGTGTTGAGCTCTGGAAATGAAGAGATACAAGAATGGATTGAGCTAGTCCCAACCTCTAAGTAGAGACATACATATAGATGGGTACTGTCCAATAGAAATATCATGTGAGTCATACATATAATGCTAGATTTTCCAGTGGCCACATTATTTTTTTAAGTAGGTAAAATTAACTTTAATAACATTATTCTTGTTAAGTGTTGTCAAGTTGGTTTCGACTCATAGCAACCCTGTATGGGGTTTCCTAGGAATGGCTGGTGCATTTGAATCGCTGACTTTGCAGCTCAAACTGACCTTGCAATTTAGTGCTTTATCAGTGCTTTACCAGCGCCACACCAGGACTCAGTTTTAATAGTAGGTTCTGTTTAATCCAATATATAAAAAGTATTATCATTTAACATGATAATATTGATGTTTTTACATGTAATCAATATTAATCATTATTAATGAGATAATGTATTATTTTATATAAATCTTTGAAATACATTATTTTTCATACAAATCTTTGAAATTTGGTGTGTACTTTACACTCGTAGTAGTACATCTCGATTCTACTACATTTTAAGTGCTTAATTAGCTGATGGCAGTAATCACAACTCAGGTGATAGTTTCAATGCAGTTTTTAATGTAATGACAGAAGCATGGGTGACATCAGAACTAAGAGGAGGAGGCCCAACCTAGCCTGAGTTAAGTTAGGTTTCCTTCAAGAGATGCCTACCTAAAAAGGACTTGGAAGATGAGCAGGAAAGAGCCAAGCAAAGAAGGGGTGGAAGGTCTTCTAAGCAGCGCTGTTGCTGTTGTTAAGTGCCTTCGAGTCGGTTCCAACTCATAGCAAAACCCTGTATAGGGTTTCTGAAGAGCAGCTGGTGAGTTTGAATTGCAGACCTTGCTATTCAAACGACCTTGCAGTCTAGCACATTAATCCGTAGTGCCACACTAGGACTCCACTAAACAGCATTAGCTAGGGTTATAAAGGCAAAAAACAGCATATATACCAGAAATCATGAGTAGTGACATTCTAGCCTAAAACGGAAGCGCAAAGCACTGAGAAAATAGGCTGGAGAAATACTCCGTGCCCAGATCTGCCCACTCTTTCACTAGTCCAAGCCAGGGGCGGGCAGCAGAGGTGACCAGAGGAGCTGTCCCTGGTTCTGACACCCAAGGCAGATGCACAGTTTAGTTTTATAGATTTATAGTTCTGTGCCACCCAGGATCAAACATATTTCCCTGAGTCTTCTGTAGCATACATGGAACCCCTAAAACATTACATTTGCCTTGGCAGGACAGGAAACTTTGGAGAGGATGGTCATGACTGGGGTGGAGGTTCTCAGGAACATCCAACTACAAAAACAGAATTCTAGAATATTGACTTTTAGTGTCAAGTATGACCAGGAAAGGATTCCTCTCTTCCTTTCTTTACTTCCACTAATTCATGAGGGGGCTCAATGTAAAATATGATTTATAATAAATATGGTCTCAGTATTTCAATGAGTCAAGAAAAAAGGCAGTAAAAGGGGACTTCAAAAAGTTCATGGAGAAATGGAATTAAAAGATGATGGAATTTTTCCATGAACTTTTGAAGCCCTGCATATATACAAGTAGAAATATGTATTTGTCATTCATTCATAAGAAAGTCAATGCATAATAATAATAAGGCAGCATTCTATATCTTGTGCAACAGATTTGCCTAATGCAATATGCCATTTGATTTCTTGACTGCTGCGTCCATGAGTGTTGATAGTCGATCCAAGGAGAATGAAGTCCTTGACAACTTCAATCTCTTCTCCATTATTAAGAATGTTGTTTATTGGTCCAGTGGTGAGGATTTTTGTTTTCTTTACATTGAGATGTAATTCATACCAAAGGCTGTGCTCTTTGATCTTCATCAGTAAATATTTTAAGTCCTCTTTACTTTCTTGCTGCACAAGACCTTTTTAAAGTGTTGAAAAGCAAAGACGTCAGCTAGAAAGACTAAGGTGCACCTGACCTAACCCATGGTATTTTCAATAACCTCATATGCATGCGAAAGCTGGACAGTGAATAAGGAATACTGTAGAAGAATTGATGCTTTTGAGTTATGGTGTTGGAGGAGAATATTGAAAGTGCCATGGGCTGCCAAAAGAACCAATAGGTTCATTTTGGAAGAAGTGCAGCCAGAGTGCTCCTTGGAGGCCAAGATGGGCCAAACTTTGTCTCTCATACTTCGGACATATTGTCAGGAGGGACCAGTTGCTGGAGAAGGATATCATGTTTGGTAAGGTGGAGGGTCAGAGAAAAAGAGGAAGACCCCCAACGAGATGGAATGGCCAAGTGGCAGCACTGATGGACTCAAGCATGGCAACAGTAGTGAGGTTGGCCCAGGATCGGGCAGTGTTTCATTCTGATGTGCATAAAGTCGCTATGAGTCGGTAACAACTTGATGGCACCTAACAACAACAACATTCTATATCTAAATTTTTTAAATGTAAAATTATATATGCAGTATTACAGTGGAACTAGTACATTGGCATATTATATAGATTGATCCTTTGGAAAGCAATTTTACACTATTTATCAACAGTCATAGCAATGTTTTTCTTTTATTTATAATTCCATCCAGTTATACACTGAAATATCTGCAATCAGACGAACATAGGTCAAATCTCAGCTCTATTACATGCAGACACGTGACCCTGAATAAGCCATACTCCCACTGACATAAAACCACATTGCCATCAAGTCCATTCTGACTCATAGAGACATTACAGGAGAGAGTAGAATTGTCCCATAGGGTTTCCAAGACTGCTGACTGCTAAATTTGTCTTCCATGGATAATCTGGTGGATTTGAATCACCAACCTTTTGGTTAGCAGCCATGCACTTAATTACTGTACTACCTGGGCTCATTCATATTCCTGCTATGAACTATTAATCTCACCATTTATAAAAAATCTCATAGTATTGTGGGAGGATTAAATCAATGAATGACAAATGTCAAGTACAGAGATTAACACTTACAGGTACTGAATATATAATAACTCCTTTTCATCCTCACCCTCTGCTGTATTCTGCTTCTGGCGTGGATTCTTATTACTGTTCTACATCGTCTCAACCATTCCCATGGCTTTATTTGCTTTTGGTTTTTTAAAAACAGAAAGAAAAAAAAGAAGAAAGTAAATTAGTTACACCCTTTAAAGGGCTGGTACTTGTCTCTCTTATCTCCTCAAAAGCTGGGCAACAGGAGCCAACCCCAAGTAGGTTTCTGATTTGAACAAGTAGAGGATTGACGATATGTTTTCCTGAGTCTGAAAACACTGGAAGAGGAGCAATTTGGCAACAAATGAGTGTGATTTTTGACATATTGAGCCTGGAGTGCCTGCAAGATATCCTATATCAGATGTCTCATTCATGGTTGAATATATGGTGTGGAACCCAGATAAGAAGTTTCACTCAGATCCGTATTTGAGAGGTTTAAGCATATAGATAGTAACTGAAGCCATGTGATCAGTAAGAACCCTCAAAGAGAGTGTGTTGCATAAAAAGAAAATAGTACAAGGAACAAAACTCTAGAACACATCTCCTGACTCACATCCCCATATGATGTTATTGTTGTTTAATGCCAACAAGTGGGTTCCAACTCATAGCGACCTTATGCACAACAGAAATACTCCCGATTGTGTGCCACCCTTACAATTGTTAAGCTTGAGCCCACCATGGCTGCCACTGTGCCAATCCATCTCCTTGGTGTCTTCCTCTTTCCCTCCACTTTACCAAGCATGATGTCTTTCTCCAGGGACTGGTCCCTCCTGATAATATGTCTGAAGCATGAGAGACGAAGTTGCGTCATTCTGGCTTCTAAGGAGTATTCTAGCTGTAATTTCTTCTAACGCAGAGTTGTTCTTCAGACAGTCCGTGGTACTTTTAATAATCTTTTCCAACACCATAACTCAAATACATCAATTCTTCTATGGTCTTCCTTATTCATTGTCCAACTTTCACATGCATATAAGGCTATCTGAAATACCATGACTTGGGTCAGGCACACCTCAGTCCTCAAACTGACATCTTTGCTCTTGAACAGAGGTCTTGTGCAGCAGATCGACCTAATGCAAATGTTTCATTTCTAGACTGCTGCTTCCATAAATGTTGATAGTGGATCTAAGCAATGTGAAGTCTTCAATAACTTCAATCTTTCTCCATTTTTCATGATGTTATTTTTTGGTCCCGTTATAAGGATTTTTGTCTTCTTTACAATGAGGTGCAACCCACATTTAAAGCTGTGGCCTTTGATCTTCATCAGTAAATATTTTAAGTCCTCTTCACTTTCAGCAAGCAAAGTTGTATTATCTGCATATCACAGGATGTTAATGAGTCTTCCTTTAATCCTGATGTCAAGTTCTTCTTCATATAATTCAGCTTCTCAGATTATTTGCTTAGCATACAAATTGAATAAGAATGGTGAAAGAATACAACCCTGGAACACACCTTTCCTGATTTAAAAACTATTCAGTATCCCCTTGTTCTGTTAGAATGACTGCCTCTTAGTCTATATACAGGTTCTTCATGAGCAAAATTAAGTATTCTGGAATACTCATGCACTGCAATGTTGTCCAAAGTTTGTCATGATCTACATTGTCAAAGCCTTTACATAGTCAATAGAGCAAAAGTAAACATCTTTCTGGTAGTCTCTGATTTCAACCAAGGTACACCTGACGTCAGCAATGATATCCCTCATTTCACAGACTTGTCTCAATCTGGCTTGAAACTCTGTCAGTTCCCTGTCAAGGTACTATTACAGACATTTTGAATTATCTTTAGCAAAATTTTACTTGCATATAATATTAATGATATTGTTTAATGATTTCCACATTCTGTTGGATTACCTCTGTTTGGAATGGGCACAAATATGGATCTCTTCCAATCATTTGCTCAGCTGGCTGTCTTCCAAATTTCTTGATATAGATGAGTGAGTGCCTTCAGTGCTGTCTCAGTTTGTGGAAAGATTTCAATTTCTATTCCATAAATTCCCAGGATCTTGTTCTTTGCCAATGCCTTCAGTGCACCTTGGACTTCTTCCTTCAATACCACTGTTTGTTCATCATATGATATCTCTTAAATGGCTGAACATTATACATTTATTTTTAGTACAGTGACTCTGTGCATTCCTTCCATCTTCTTTTGATGCTTTCTGCATTATTAAATATTTTGCCCATTAAATCCTTCAATACAGCAAGTAGAGGCTAGAATTTTTCTTCATTTATTTTAGCTTGAGAAATGCTGAGCATGCTCTTCCCTTTTGGATTTCTAACTCCAGGTCTTTGCACATTTCATTACGATACTTGACTTTGTCTATTCAATTTGCCCTGTGAAATTTTCCGTTCAGCTCTTTGACTTCCTCATTTCTTCCATTTTCTTTAGCATCTCTACACTGGAGAGCAAGTTTCAGAGTCTCTTCTGAAATGTTTTTGGTCTTTTTCTTTTTTAATGTCGTCTTAATAACCTTTTGCTTTCTTTCTATATGATATTCTGGATGTTGTCCCACAACTTTTCTGATCGCCAATCATTAGTGTCTAATGCATCAAATCTGTTCTTGGGACGATCTCTAAATTCAGGTTGGAAAAGTTCAAGGTCAAATTTTGGCTGTCGTGGCATTGTTTTAAATCCCTACATACAAGTGATAATAAAATCTCATGGATTCAACCCACTCATATATTTCAATCTTTTCTACTTTTCAATGTCCCTTCTGTACATGGACCAAGAGGCAGCTGATTGAACAAAACAGGAACACTGAATGGTTTAAAATTAAGAAAGGTGTGTGACAGGGTTATATTCTTTCACCATACTTATTCTACCTGTATGCTGGGTATATAATCCGAGAAGCTGGGTTCTATGAAGAAAAACGTGGCATCAGGATTGGAAGAAGACTTATTAACAACCTGCGATATGCAGATGATACAACCTTGCTTGCTGAAAATGAAGACGACTTAAAATATTTACTGATGAAGATCAAAGAGTACAGTCATCGGTATGGATTGCATCTCAGTGTCAAGAAAACAAAAATCCTCACCACTGGACCAATAAACAACATTCTTATCAATGGAGAAAAGATTGTAGTTGTCAAGGACTTAATTCTTCTTGGATCAACTATCAACAGTCATGGAAGCAACAGTCAAGAAATCAAATGACATATTGCATTAGGCAAATCTGATGCACAATACTCATGGAAGCAGTAGTCAAGAAATCAAATGACGTATTGCATTAGACAAATCTGATGCATGAGACCGTTTTAAAGTGTTGAAGAGCAAAGATGTCAGCCTGTCACTACTGTTGCCACACTTGAGTCTATCGATACTGCCACTTGGCCAATCTATCTCATTGGGGGTCTTCCTCTTTTCCTCTGACCCTCCACCTTACCAAGCATGATATCCTTCTCCAGCGACTGGTCCCTCCTGACAATATGTCCAAAATATGAGAGACGAAGTTTGGCCATCCTGGCCTCCAAGGAGCACTCTGGCTGCATTTCTTCCAAATCAGATCTACTGGTTCTTTTGGCAGCCCATGAAACTTTCAATATTCTCCTCCAACACCATAACTCAAAACATCAATTCTTCTATGGTCTTCCTGATTCACTGTCCAGCTTTCACATGCCTATGAGGTTATTGGAAATATCATGGCTTGGGTCAGGTGCACCTAAGTCCTCCAACTGACATCTTTGCTCTTCAACACTTTAAAAAGGTCTTGTGCAGCAGGTTTGTCTAATGCAATACATCGTTTGATTTCGTGACTACTGCTTCCATGAGTATTGATAGTTGATCCAAGAAGAATGAAGTTTTTGACAACTTCAATCAACCATGCAAGCAAGAAGGCAACGAGGAGACATATATAAAACCCTGAAAGAAAAAAACTGTCAACCAATAATCCTTTCTCCAGAAAAGCTATCAATCGAATACAATGGTGTAATCAAGACATTCCAGGATAAACAGAAGCTAAGGGATTTTGCCAAAGCCAAGCCTGCACTACAAAACATCCTAAAGGGAGTTCTGTGGACTGAGAACCAACAAGAACAGACAACAATCAGAGATGGACAGACATTGGAGCACCTCCCAGAACTAAATCAATAAAAGGAAGAGTCGAGAACAGAACAAAACTAAATAAACAAACTCAGAAAATCTGGCAGGTCAGTCTATGATCAAAACAATTGCAATATAAAAGAAGGTAAACACATAGGTACAGAGATCCATATGGCGAGAAGATCAGGTATGTTACAGGATAAAACAGACTGCATTAAATGGAGGGAAAAGTTAATGGACTATAAGGTAAGCTCAAAGAAAACGAACACTTCACAACATACTAAGAAAATTAAAATCTAAGAAGACCATGGAAACTTTAAATCTATGAGGAAACTCACAAGAAAGAACACAAAAAGCATGAACTCAGCAAAGGAAGACACATAGAACAAAGACAGCAGCAACACCACACACAAAAAACATAATGGCAGCAATTAATCCATACCTGTACCCGACTCGAAGGCACTTAACAACAACAACAACAATCGATAATTATACTGAATGTAAATGGATTAAATGTACCAATTAAGAAATGGAGGGTGACAGAATGGATAACAAAACAAGATCCTTCAATATGCTGTATGCAAGAGACATATCTCATACACAGAGACAAAAACAGATTTAAAGTCAAAGGATGGAAAAAATATACCAAGCTAATTGCAATAAAAA
>NW_006408624.1:2879446-2888715 GCF_000296735.1 Chrysochloris asiatica | reverse complement strand
GACCTGGCTTCAATGACTGGATGATCAGAGCTCAACTAGAAGAAAAAAGAAGAGGAAAAAAAGAGTAATCTGATACAATTTGATGAACTTGACCTACATCTATGGATGCAGTAGCTCAAAAGAGGGAACAAATCTTTACAGCGAGGATCAATCCCACCCCCTCCATACACAGTGTAGACAGGGATGGTCAACTTGGACATTGGCCACCCAAAATGGGGAGGACTACAAAGGCAAGAAGTGACTGGCTTAAAAGCTTTCAAGAGGGAGTTTAGTTCGAGAGGGTGTGGAGGAAAGTAGAATCTCCACTGAGTAGAATCCAATCTGTCTAGGTGGGGCTCATGAAAGGAGATGCAGATAAGTCTGTTGTGATACAATAGTGAATAATTGTTATCAGGACTGATAGTGAGGGTTGGAAATGTAAAGGTAGATGTTTTGTAGCAAAAGGAGGGGAATGATTGACTCTGGAGTGTAGGAGCAGAGGTCCCTGGGACCATCAAGGGAGAAGAGCGGAGAGCGGGACCCTACCCAGAGAAGCAGTAACACCAGAGATGGAGGCAGGAAAGATGGAGAGAAGGAGCAGCTGGGGACTCTAGACCCAGAGAGGGAGAGGGGTTGTGTGCTGACAATCAGGGGGCAGGCTTGTAGTGTATACCTTTGGTTGGTTGAGGATGCATGGAGGGGATTGTAACATGGCAATGAAATGATATACGATAGGATGAATGTAAAGCTAATGTTCTCCCATGAAAACTATCACATAATTCACAATTTAAAAAAAAGTTCATAGAAAAATTCTATTATCTTTTAATTCCATTTTCCATGAACTTTTGAAGTCCCTGAGTATATCCCAAAAACCAAACCAGTTATGGTGAGTGTGATTACAACTCTTGGTGATCCTATGTGTGAAGAATAAAAATGCACTCCATAGGGTTTCCAAAGCTGTGTATGACCTTTTGGAAGCAGATCAATTAAGTCTTTCTTCCAAAGCACCTCTGGGTGGATTTAAAACATCACTACTGCCTGTCTTAATATCCCCACACCACCACTTTCAAACTGTTTGATCTTTGTAAAATCACTTAAGCTCTCAATTTTCCTTGTTTCAGCATTTATAAACAGGAGCTAATAGCATCACCAACAACAACTTCTTTGTTAGGAGAATTAACTACATTAATATTCAAAAGGGATTAAGAGTCTGCTCAATGACACTGTAAGTGTTCAATAAACATTAGCTATTATTATTATTTGAGGAAAGTTTCCAATACAAAAATCCAAGCAGTAAATACAACTCAAAAACAGAGACCACTCAAAGGGGACGCAAGAAAAATCTCCTAAAGATTTCATTTTATATGTTCAAAAGGTGAAAGAATATCCTCATTAAACAAGAGTAGATCAATAAAAACAATTAAAAATATATTAAAATAGAAACAGCAAAAATTTTAAATCAGAGGAAAGATAAAGTTGAGGAAATTATCCCAGAAAGTAAAACCAATAAAGGAGCGATAAGAGAGATGGAAAACATAAAAGAAAATGAGAGGAGTCATTCATTAGCACTCATATTTGATCAATTCAAGGTATGAATAGGGTGAGAAGGGAAAAAATGGAGAAGAAATTATCAAAGATCTAAGTCAAGAAACTTTCTCAGAACTAAAGGGCGTAAGTTTCCAGGGAGACAGGGACCACACATTGAGAAAGACAGAAAAACAGTCATATAGATCAAATGATCATAAAATGCAAAACTTAAGAAAAAAGGTTTCAGAGCGTCCTATCAGAGTAATGAGTACAGTATTTTTTGTGATTATTTTGTCAATATTTTATGTGAGAGCAGGGGCAATGTCCACCCTTCTGACAAAGTAGATCCAGGGAGTAACATAGTGACTGGACTCCTGGTATGGTACTATAGGATAAGCAATAGACTGCTAATTATAAGGTCCACAAGGTCAGCAGTTCAAATCAACCAGCTGTAGCTAGGAGTTCCTATATAGGGTCGCTAATGGCACCCACCAACAATAGGAGGTGCATACTTTTTATTAAATCAGCCTTGCACACACTTTCAAAACACTCCATTATTTAGGCAGGCTTTTAGGTCTGGCAAAGTCAGTTCATAGATTAGACTACTGAATCTCAAATTGAATATCAAATATTTTTAGATTTTCATTTTGTTTGAAGTTAAGACCACAGACTTTTAAGTCAGAAAGATCTAGATTTGGATTCTATCCCTTATAGCGGTGTGCCCCTGAGAGTGATTTCTCGACAAAATGAACCGACTGCCAGGCATCGGGGTCGAGGTACATGTGGGAATGGAGCACTATAGAGAGAAGTAAAATATGGTCTCCAGAGTTCACAGTCGAATAGGGAGACCAAAAGGATAATTATACATTGGCCACAGCCTCAGAACAGGCCGGTTCCTGACAATCTCAGGCCCACTTTCCACACAGCTTCAAAACACTTTAACCATCCTTGCATCCTTGATATGAATTATATTACTTGCCTGGTTAAGCCCTTGTGCCCTCTAGATAAAAGGTCACAAAGCTGAGCATGGTGTTAAGGCCACACACACCCTGAAAAATGTTCACCTCATTTACTTGCTTCTCACCACAGTGTCCTCACATGTCTTCACAGGGGTCGGCTCCTTCTGAAGTCTCCTCTGCAGGGTATGCCTCGCTGCTCTGGATACCGTGAGGGGCGGAACAATTAATTATCACACCTCAAGTTTCCACGTGGAAGTGTTTCAATTAAAGTCACACCCGAGCAGGGTTTCTCACGCCCTTCCTCACATTGAGGTATCTGATTGGTGTGAATGAAGTAAGGACTGAGCATGCGTAGACTAGCTGCTCCCTCCATTTCTATTTTCCCGTTGTTATCTACAGAAGCAAAAGGAAAGATGAGGTTTTCTGCGGCAGTGGCTAGTTGAAATGGACTTAAAGGCCATGGGTTTGGGTTTTTGTCTACAGAAAGTTTGCTTTTTCAGCCCCCCTCACTCTATTGAAGTATAATTGACGTTCAATTATAGGTGTGACACTGTCTGTAGTAAGCACTGGACCACAAGTTCGGTTTGAACCACAAGGTCGGAGGTTCAAACTCACCAGATGCTCCTCGGAAATCTTAAACAGTGTCGCTGTAACCTACTCGACAGCACTTAACAACAACAAATCACATACATTTAAATGTGCAATTCTATGAGTTTTAAAGTATAAACACATAAAACCACCATTGCAATAAAGACATGAGCATACCCACACTCTCTCCAATTTTCCTCCTCCTGCCATTGTAAACCTCCCTCTGGTTCCTTCTTAACCTACCCCCTGAATCCACTCATCTGTTTTCTATCACTATAGATTAGTTTTCATTTTCAACTATTTTATTTAAGTGAAATAAACAACTGCTTCTGTCATTCATCATAATTATATTGAGATTCATTTACTTAGTTAGTTATGTGTACCCGTAGTTGATGTTATCAGTTGAGGTCCAGTCAGCCCAGGCACAATTGATCAAAATGCTGCCAATCTTGCAACATCCCCATGATGGGTTGTGGACTGGACTAACAGTTCATTACTTTTTATTGGGAAAACAGTGGCTCTGTAGGATAAGCCCTGGGCTGCAAACCAGTAGGTCAGTGGTTCATGCCCACCAGATGCTTCATGGACCAAGTCAATGACATTTAATAGCAACAACAGTATTTCATTGTATGATGTATCACAATTTATTCATTCAAATGTTGATGGACATTGGGTTGCTTCCAGACCTTGGCTATTTTAAATAAAATGTCTATGAACATTTGCATACAAGTCTCTTTTTTTTAGGTTTGAGAGCTTTATTTTATTTGGGTTTTTATTTTGTTTTATTTTTTGTTTTTACATAGAAAGGCTTTATTTTCAGGGAGCAGGGAATTAACCAAACAAGCCAAGTCTCAGTCTTTATCTGACTCTGCTGACTCCTTCTTCCGTTGCAGCTGGGACCAACCCCACAACAGAAGCTGCAGAGCCCAGGGTGGCAGAGACAGCCACTGTCCCACTGGCAAGCTTGCCCGTGCCCTGGGCAATGATATGCCTTCAATGTTTTTCACATTCAGCTCACTGATGACATTGTTGAGTCATCCACTTTGATGCCCATGCTGTCCAGGATTTTCTTGATGTCCTTGGTGTTGGGAGAGACATTGCCTTGAGGTCAGCCCACAAGTAGGAGGCATCTTAGCAAATTTCGGCAGTAGCAGAAGGTCTCATGCTTGCGGCCTTGGCAGCTCAAGGTGGGAAAAGAACACAAGTTAAAAATATGTTTGATTTTTTCTTTTCTCTTGTGTTAATACCTGGGAGTAGTGAGGCTGGGTCTTGTGGTAAGTGAAGAACTTTTAAAGAAAACAATTAAAAACTTTTTAGGAAGCAGCCTATTTTCCAAAGTAATTACATCATTTAACACTCTCACCAGAAGTGCATGAGGATTCTATTTGTTCCATATCATCCAGAGCACTTAGCATGGATTGTCATTGTTGTTGAGTGCCGTCTAATCAGTTCTGACTCATAGCTACTCTGTTTAGGGCTTCCTAGAAGGAGTTGGTGGGTTTGAACTGCCAACCTTTTGGGTAGCAGTTCAGTGCTTATCCTACATCACTACACCAGGATTCCTTGTATGGGTTACTCTTTTTAATTTTAGCCCTTCGAGTAGAGTATGGTGGCATCTTACTGTAGTTTTAATTTGTCTTTTCCTAATGAAAAAGTACGTTGAGCATCTCTTCAAGAGCAAAACACTGTGTGGTCCTGCATCATTTCATGATCAATTGTATGTTTGAGTTCACTATTGCAACTCAAATATTGAGGGATTCCTTCATTTCTATTGGTCCTCTACTTTACTAAATATCATGTCCTTTTCTAGTGATAACTGATCTTTCCTGATGATGTGTCCAAAGTAAGTAAGCCAAAATCTGGCCATTTTTGCTTCTAAGAGAATTCTGATTGTGTTTAAGACTGATGTGTTTATTCTGTTGGCATCCACAGCAAATTCAATATTCTTCACCAACACCATAGTTCAAATGTATCCATTCTTCTGTCTTCCCTTTTTTATTTGTCCAACTTTCACATGCATATGATGTGATGGCAAAGACCATGCTTGGGTTAGATGCATCTTAGTCATCAGAGTGACATCTTGGTTTTTGAGAACTTTGTTGTTGTTAAGCACTGTCGAGTTGATTCTGATACGGTTCCCAAGAATTAGCTGGTGAGTTTGAACTGCCAACCATGTGGTTCTCAGTCCAGTGCTAATCCTACAGAACCACACCCAGAGTCCTTTAAAGAACTTTATTTTTGTTGTTAAGTGTCGTTGAGTCGGCTCCAATCCATAACTACCCTGTATAGGGTTTCCTGGGAGCAATTGGTGAGTTTGAACTGCCAACCTTGCAGTTCAAATCGATTTTACAGTACAGCACAATAACCCACAGCACCATACCATAGAGGTCTTTTATAGCAGATCTGCCCAATGCTATACAATTTTGACTTCTTTAGTACTGCTTCCATGGAGAGTGATTGTTGATCCAAGTAGAATTAAAACATTATCAACTGTAACGTCTTCATTTATCATGAGGTTGTCTATTGGTCTAGTTGTGAGGATTTTTAGTTTATTTCATGTTCGGTTGTAATCTATTTGGAAGGCTGTAGTCTTTTACCTTCACAGTAAGTGCTTCAAGTTGTCTTCATTTCGGCAAGCAAGGTTGTGTCATCTGCATATTACAGGTTGTTATGAAGCTTCCTATGGAGTACTGGTGGCCCTGTAGGATAAGTACTGCTAACCACAAGATTGGCAGCTCAAACCCACCAGTCGCTCCTCAGGAATATGAGGCTTCCTGTAAAGATTTATAGCCTTAGAAATACTATACAAGGTCTCAATGAGTCTAAACCAACTCAACGGCACTTAACAACATGAGGCTTCCTCCAGTCCTAATGCCATACTCATCTTCATATAGCCCAGCTTCTTGGATTATTTGTACAGCATTAAGATTGAACAAGTAAGACTTGTATCTTTTCACAAGATACAATCATTCTGCACACTGTTTCCTATTCTGAACCAAACAGTATCCTCTTGCTCTGTTCAAATGATTACCTCTTGATCCATGTATGGGTCCTGGTGTGGTGCTGCAGAATAATTCACTGGACTGCAAGGTTGGTTTGAATCGCAAGGTTGACGGTTGAAACTCACCAACCGTTCCTTCGAAGCCTGTTGGGGACCTGCCTCGACATAGGGGTTCGGTTCACAAGGAGGAGATACTTGATGGCGGTAAAGATATATCAAGAATACACAGAAGGAGACAAAAAGAGAGACAATGAGGCACCCCAAAGCCAGGGTGGATACATCACTTGTGGGCAGGCTTGGGACTACAGGCATCGTGGCCTCTGCAGGCAGCAACTCACTGCCCTGCAATCTTTACTGCATGGCTTCCAACCCGAAATGCACTGCAATCTTTACTGCATGCCCTCCAACCTATAATGCACACCTGGAGAGGCCCGGGCCTCTGTTTTATTTAGGGGAGGAGCTTCACACCAAGCTGGGAGGGACTTAGGCAAGGTACAGCTAACATCAGTACTTTTCCAGACATTCAGGTAACTTTACATCGTACTTCCTACTTCGCTGGTTCGAATCCTAGGCCAGCAACTTGGATTCTCAGGCCCAATTAACATATCTATAGCCTCTGAGCTCAGGTGGGGGAAGGTGAGAGGTAAGGACAAAAGGCTTGGGCGGAGTCCCGCTGTTTCAGCTTCCTGAACCAGGTTTTCAGGAACTTGGCTGAATAGCTAACACTTGGGAGAGATTAAGGGTGGATGGCTTTTTTGTCTGTAGAACAAAGAACTGCAAAGTAGCTAAGATATATTTAGTTAATCCTTTGGAGAAAGGCTTGACCTTGCAAGCTTTAGTCTCGGCTTTAGGAAAATATCACATTTATCTGTGGATATCAAGGGCTTCTTGTATTAAATTAATACATGTAACTGAATATTAAGATGAAAAACAATTTGCCATTGACTGCCAAGTGGCTAGATCTGTTACACTCGGGCCTATAGGGCCTCGAACCTCTGACCAGTCTTACACGGTCTGCAACAGAAGCCCTATACAGGGTCGTTATAAGTCAGGACCGACTCAACAGCACTTAACAACAAAGTGATGAAATGGTAAAGTGCTCAGCTGCTAACTGAAAGGTTGACGGTTCAAACACACTTAGTGATTTCGTATGAGAAAGACCTGGTAACCTACTTCCATAAAGACTGTAGTCTAGAAAACCCTATGGGGCAGTCCTATCCTATCACATGGAGTTTCCATGAATCACAAATGGACTCAATACCACACAGAAACCACAACACTGGAGGAGATCAAGGACATAAAAGATATAAGACACACAGAAAAGAATAAGCAGAATAAGTCTTTCCTTATCAGTAATTAACCTTGAAAACATTATGCTAATTGAAATACATCAGACACAAAATGACAAATACTATATGACTTCACTTATTTGACATATTTAGAACAGGCAAATGCCTGGAAGCAAGTTTACTACTGGTTACCAGGGACCTGGGGAGGGAAAATGGGGAGTTACTGTGGAAAGTGACTGAGTTTCTGTTTGGAGTGATAAAAAACTTTTTGGAAATAATGATGATGGTTGCACAACACAGTCAATGTAATTAATGTCAATAAATTACACACTTAAAAAAAGTTTAAATGTCAAAATTTTTGTCACACACACATATATATATATATATAATTTATCACAATAAACATTTTTAAACTTAAGAGGACATTGAAAGCTCTAATGAGATATCAAAAAGGAGAAATAAATGATGTATGATTGCTAAGAAAAGTTCACATTTCAATACAGTAAATTTCTTTTCTAGGAGTAATATTGTAATGGAAATTATATGCTTGGTTTTCTATTTTCTTCTCATTTTCAAATTCTTTTAGTGTTCCATAATTCTTTTAGTAAGTTCCAAAGACCATGATAACTACTTTCCTGGGGAAAAAAGAACCAATAAAAATAATACTTTACCATGCACACACACACAAAAGCCCCTCACCCTTTTTTTTTTTCAGACCAAAAAAAAATAATAATGTGTCATCATCAGACCTATATTGAAGAAAATACAAAAGGTAGTTTGTAGCCATAATAAAAATACGACCAGATGAAAATAAGAAAAACATAAGACAACACATCGAAGAAAATGGGCAAAGGACTTAAACAGTCCCCTCACAAAGGAGGATATCTAAATATCAAATAACAAACAAAAAACAGCCCATCTTCACTGCTCAAGAGAAAAATGTAAATTGATATCATACTACCCCTCCCCATCCAAATGCCTAAAACTATGTAATATCAAACATTGACAAGGATTTAAAGCGACTGTAATTCTTACATACTGGTAGTGAGTCTAAATCAGTACAACCACTAGGTAAAGCCATTCCTGGGTATTTAACAATGGAACTGAAAGATGAAACCAGAAAACAGATGCAAGAACGTAACAGCCAATACCTGGTTAATGGATTCTGGTATATTCATACAATGGAGTGCTACAAAGCAATTTTTGCTAAATGCAGTATATCACAAACAAAAGTGAGTGAAAGGGAAGAAAAAGGAGGATGGGAGAACAGTTAGGCAGATTTTCATGGGCTAAGTGGACAGAGGTAATAATGTATGCACAACCTTGGAACAACAGGGCTCTGGGATACAGGCATGGTTTGAATGGGTAAAAGGGGGAAATAATGTTAAGATGATTGGCTGTCTTTTGATTCTTGGTTTCCCTTGCATACCATTGTAAAATAGACACTTGAGGGGGAGAGAAAGGAATAGCCAGAAATATCAAAATAGAAAGCTTGTAAATCCACCTTCTGCCTATAACTTATTGGAATACTTAAAATGGGGCTACAACTTGCCCAGTGAAGGAGACTTCCTGTGGAGCCTCTGTATTACATAAGACTACAGGTGGAATCCTGAACATCATCCAGAATCTTCTGAGGTGGAAAATTCCCACCTGAAAGGACAAGCAGACCATCCTGAAGGGCTAGAAGAACAGAAGACACTTCTTGAAAGAAAGACCAGAAGGAAAAATCAGAAACAATAATGGCAGTCTGACTGACTACTACAAGAACAAGCAAGTTGCTCGCCCAGGAGACATCAAAGCTAGTGGTCAGGTCCCCTCAGGGAAAATCCCCTTCCAATACTAAGACTCAAGGGGAATACACTAGCAGACATGTGCTCTGACTGGTGACCATGTTGGTCACCAATAAGGGGAAGTGAAGGAAAAACA